>NC_079557.1:11893711-12196742 GCF_015846415.1 Triplophysa dalaica
ACAAACTTTTCTGTCTCTAGATAAAGTCAAGTCAAGTTTATTGTACTTTAAGTTGCATCATTACAAAACACATGAAAAGAAAGAACAAAACAAGGAAAAGGAAGAAATAAAAAGTTAAAACTATGTTTTCGGTCACGTAATAACATGTTTGTTAACGTGTTGCATCTATACACATTGAATGAACATCATTAAAAAAAATTAATGTGTACAGTATTATTTTTCATATCATTAATTTGTTTCTTTTGTGAACCATGTATCACAACGTGTATTATGTCATGATGTAGCTAAAGACAGACTTTTTCAAGAAGGCTAGAAGTGAGTCAATTCTGTCTGACTTAAAGACCTCCTGAAGAGTCTTGAAATGCCCAGCTTTGTTTGATGCATAATATCCACTAAAACAGAAAGTACGAATAGGACAGAATTGGACCAAAAATATACAAATATTTGGAATAATGGTTGTTACCCGACAGTTCTGTGGCACTTTTGTCTACCATAGTATGCAAAAATGCTATTATTGTATTCAATTGTGCCCCGAAACTGTCTGGTTTTGCACATTCTTTCAAATATATTTATTTGTGTTCAGTGAAACAATGAAATGTATACAGGTTTGAAACAACTTGAGGGGTAAATGATGACAGAATGATCATTTTGGGTGAATTATCCCTTAAAGTCAGGATATCTATAATTCCTAATGCACTTTTTGTGACAAAAAATCCTCAACAGTGTAAAATGGACGACTGCACATTTCCAGGCGAACAGCATTAAAAGGCATTACCACCCTGTCAGCTGCAGGGAAACAGGTGCATTTAACTGGTCTGAGGGGCAAAGCCGCGGTCGAAGCGATGACATCACTAACCTCTCCTGTACAGTATCATATGCCTTGATAATGTTGGTAAGTACAAGCGCCGTGTGTATTTAAGAGTAGATCCAGGAACATTACCCTCCCCCATGTCTGGACTGAAAATCAGAGGCTTATTGTGGGTTGGTGTGTAGGTGTGCGTAGGTGTCTCTGAGGGAAGAGTTTGTAAGTAAGTGTGTGTGTGTTTGGAGGTCAAGGACGGTCTCATATGCCCTGCCTCTGGCTGCTCTTGCGTGTACCCTTGTGGCGTTTATTTAAAGAGCTCATCAGCCTTCGCACAAGCACACACACAAAAACTCTATACCCAAAGTGTCCTGCCTCCCAGTCTGCCGGATTAATTAATCTCTTTTCCCCTCCTGATCCTCGAGAGCGGTTAAAAGGGTCCAGCCTCTTGCTGGTGGGCATCAGATGCCAGTGCTGAACTATTCATCACCGTGACTTCTGGGAGAGTGAGAGAGAGAGAGAGAGAGAGAGAGGAAGAAGGAGATGAATGGAGGGAACGAAAAAAGAAGAAACGTGAGATGGGTGGAGAGGGTTGAGGGGTGAAGGTGGCTCTTCTCCCAGCTGGCCGGTGCTATGATTAAAAGTAGGGTTGATTCTATTGTGTAGCTGATAGAAGTTCTCATAATATTGTACGTATTGCTGAGGTGTGCACTCGGGGACGACTGGGAGGGACGTAATGAGGAACGCTGGGGCATTCTGTCTCAGAGAATTCCAGGGGAATTTGAAGCATGTAGAGGACAAACCGTCTGAGCCGTGTAGATTAATAACCTCTGTCAGTATGTGCTTTGTTGTCCCAAACCACCACATTTGTTTTTCCTTCAAAGAATTTCAACGAAAATCCTCGGTTTCTGCATTACAAAGGAAGCAGGTGAAAAAGATGTGCGATAGTGCGGGAATTATGGGACCCGAAACACATAGTGCACGTCTTGAAGAAAAAGTATGATGCAAATGAACAGACACAAGAGGAAAAAAGAAATAGTAAGAGAGAGAGAAGGAGGAACACAACGCTCACGTCAGCCTTTGATCAGAGCGGCACCTGATGCGGCGGAAACTCCCGGGTGCATCTACACGAGGCACATCAAGGACAGAGTCAACAAAATAAAGAGAGAAAAACAAACCAGCTAACAGAGAGGTCTGTTGTGAAGCAGACAACACAGCAGTGGGTGGCACGCCTCTCTTATCTCTTCACTAACACAGTCGCCCGTGTAAGAAGTGGAGAGGATGAGTTTGAAAAGGCTTTGGGTTCACTTTTCCCTAGATGTTCAGGCCCATTGAGTTTACATATTCATATTGTTTTTATTCGGTGTTGGTGGTGTTCTATGAACATTGTGTAATACTTTCTAGAGCAGTCTTACTGCTGGTCAATCACGCAGTAAAACGTGGATAAGTGAAGTTATTTCTTTACAGGGAGCGTTCAACCAAAAATGAAAATTCTGTCATCATTTACTCACCCTCATATCATTATAGTTCATCCCCATTCATTTTATTAATAAAGTTGCTGCCTTGTCTTAAACTACTTTAAATTAAAACAAATGTTTTGCATTAATCTACACTCCATGCACAATAATGGCAAAACAAAAAAATAGATTGGGGACAACTTGAACTGAAATCAGAACATTGCATATTATTCATATCCTTTACCGGGACACTTGAAATCTTACTCAGAAGCATTAGTTTTGCTTGTTGATGTTTCTACACTCTGAGTGGAGTCAACCTGTGCCAAATTCAATTGAATTAGTATGATTCTGAGCGGCACATACATCTCAATAAAAGGTCCAACAGCTGAAAATGCATATCAAAGTAAAAACCAAGACATGAGGTCAAAAGAAGTGCCAGTAGAGCTCTGAGACAGGATAGTATAAAGAGGAATACATTTGAAAAAACATCTGGTGTATTGAAGGTTCACAGAAGCATGTAGCCTCCATTAATCCTTTGGAACCACCAGATCTCTTACTTGAGCTGGCCTCCTTTCCAAACTGAGCCATCATTGGGGATGGGTCTTGGTCAGAGAGGGGACCAAGAAGCTGATGATCACTCTGGTTAAGCACCATGATCACATATGGAGATGGGAGAAACTTGCAGAAGCCCAAACATCACTCCAACACTCCACCAGACTCAAGCCTTTGCGAAGACACATAAAAACTTGAAATATGCAAAATCGTACTTCAATGAATCTTTCTACTCTCAGAAGCAAGATTCTCGATTCTGATGAATCTCAGTTTCATTTATCATGTGTGGAGAAAACCAGGCACTGCTCGACAGCTGTACGAAACCATCTCAACAGTAAAGTGTGGTGGAAACAGCATCACGATGTGGGGGTTTGTTTCACAGTAGAAGAAAAGGTCAACGGCAGAAATACAGAGATAGTGATCATGAAAACCTACCCTAGACCATTCAGAACCTCGGACAGGACATACTCTTTAATTTTACAGAATTTTTCCCCTATTACTTTTACAGTTTTTTTAAGATTTTTATGTATTTTTTAAATACGGTCAAAAACACAAAATTACAGAAAAAGACAATCAATTTACAGGGAATACCCATTATTTAACAGTTTATCTCTGGTGCCAAAAAGGTTTTTTAAACAAGATTTCGTTTTTTTTACAGTTTATTTTCCAAATACAGTCAAAAACAATAAAATTACAGAACAAGACAACTCATTGGGGAAAATGGGGAAAACAATGTAATAAATATCATTAGATCTTATAATTTTACAGAAACTTTTTATCAGCCTGTTTCCTTATGTCTCACCCTGAGATGCTATGCTGGGGTCTTATTGGCTCTCTTTTCTTCATAATTTTCGTTATTTTGTTTTCACATTTGAAGTATGTTTTGTAATGGTAAGCTGATCTTTTTCACAAGAATATCTATTGTCACAATGCAGGTCACCTTTAACATTTTCAGAAATGAGGTTTCCCTCTCCTCGTCAGAAGGGACGAAATGGAGATATAGGTGTAAACTCCTCTGCAGTGTTCCTCTGTGAATAACTGAGACTCACAGGGAGAATATACCATTTATTAAGCACGCATTTAGCCGCCAGGTGAAAATTGTGTTCAGCTTTATGAACCCATTGGCACAAACCTTTAGGAAAGTGAACCGTGTTGTTTTGCTAAAGGGATTTGGTAGAAATTACTTTTAAAAGATGACACATTCAGAAATCCGTTACACAGGCGCAGCGACTGAATCTGTGGAATAGACATGGTGTTAAAAAGGACCCAGATACAGAACAGATGTGATGATTTGATGATTGAGGCCACGAAGGTCTAACAATGTTCTCCTGTCGACCTTAAAACGCTTTACCACCTGCAATCTCAGTCTTTAACTGTGACTTATTACTTCTCCAGAGATCCTGCTATATTATTTTCTAATAGTCGCAGCCCGCAGCCTTTCCGGCTCTGATATCTATCCATGGAAGATGGAGTTTCATCCCACTCCTGCCACTGAGCTCCTGTAAAGTTAATTGAAGAAAAAAGTGGGTCTTTTCATCTACAGTAGTTCCATACCTGCAGCCAAAGCTGTGTGCTCCGCATTTAGGTTGAAATCTGTCAGTGTTTAGTGATATGGATCTCACCTGTCTGGACATCATTACCCAGCGCTGCTTCTCAGAGCAGAACTTAAGAGCGGCCCGGCTGATGGTTAGACTCCCACTGTGGTGGATGAGATTTAAATCAGAGCTGATGTTGCTGCGCTGATGCGCCGTTGATCCACGAACCTCAGCACAGCTGCTTTCTCCTGCATCCTGAGACAAAATGAGAATTCGGGCTTAGCTGTACTGTGTATCAAACCCTTACCATAAGGCAGTTTAGAGTTTGCTGAAGTGATCATATTTCAGTTGACCTATCTGCAGCGTAGAGATTAATGGATGCCTCGCAAAGGAATGTGATTAGATGGGGGAAAGCAGAGGAAATTGATTGCCACGTGTTTGCGGTGTCTTTTGATATCTTGCCAAGTGAGAGAGGGTGTTAGCCACAAACACAGCGGTTTAGACTGTTGTGTGGATTTGACACTCTCCTTTTAAAGAATGTTATATACCACGCCAAACATCTTTACCATGGAGATTATAAGCATAACTGTTAATTTAACTGTAAATCAGATGGAAAAGAAATGTTAGTTTGAGGGATTATAAAATAATGCTTATGTAAAGAGTTCAGGACATCTGAGAGTTCTCTCAACACATTTATAATTATCTGCTCATATCATAGATATTTATTTTAGTACATTTTCAACAAAGAAGCGATAGCACTTCTTTCATAAATAGGATTTAATAGAGACAAATATTAAGCATATATGCTGTCTATGTAATTTATAATTGACAAAGTAAATATCTGCATAAAGTGCTTTTCCGGGTTATTATAGTTAGTCAAAACTAGTAAACTGCCAGTTAATTGAAATCAAATCAATATTATTAAAAAATGTACTCATTATGAATATTGGAAATGTTGCCTCGTAGCAATTAAGAAAAAAATATGTTTAAGCTGAGATACTAAATTATTTACTGAAAAAAATATTCATTATGATTAATTATTGATTATCAAACCGAACAAAATTAAATTAATTTATATAGTAGCATAGATAAAATTTAACTAAAAATAAAAAAAAATGGCCAATTCATAATATTAAATGGCAATAAAACTGAATATGAAATGATAATAAAACTGGCATTTTTTATACACTAAAAAAATCCTGTAAAAAATGAAAAATAAGCCAGAATTCTTGTGCCAGAGTTTTTTAGTTAATGGCATGTTTTCATGTGTTTCTTGTATTTTTTTCTGTAATTCAACGGTTTTATAACATTTTTCAAAACTACATTAAAAAGCTGTGAATACAGTAAAACTGTCAAATTTCAGATTTTCACATTTTTTATGAACATCTCTTAAAACATTTTCATTCTTGTATTTTTTTTATAGTGTACATATTATATTGCTATTGTATATTGATCTTGCAGAAATGCAGCAGCAAAACCATGAACACCCTACAAGGGTTGAGAACACGTGACACCAAAACACACGACTCTAGGTACTTTCTCCTTCACCTCTCGCCATCTATCTATTGCTCCCTCACTGGCGCTCACTTCTTGAAGAAAAACTTCAAAACCACATCTCTATTCCCTCATCGCTCTGCTTTCAAATTCAGCCCGACGCTCTTCTTTCTGCTTTTAAAGCTCTACTTCAATAAGGAAAATACTTTTTGCTTCATTATGAACTCTGTACTTTTATTAGAGTTTCCCCATTAATATGTACAGTATTCTGTGGCCAATATTTGTGTAAATTTTGAAATCGGGCTCTGTGAGACTGAAAAGCGGTCAGACGGGGAGGATAATTGGATGGAGGAGGTGATGTTCAGGTGGAAGAGAGCAAAAAACGATGGATGTAATAGATCCTTGGAGAGGTGTGAAGCTAACAGTCTATTTATTCTGAGCCACATGCCACTCGTGGAGAGATGGGCAGAGACGTCAGAGAGAAGAATCTTGATTAAGAACGGATGTCGATGCCAGAACGCCTGTTAATGCTTCCCCTTTTAGTCATTCATCTATTCATCCGCTCATTTTAGACTTTTTACTTTCTTTCTCTTCCCACAAAGCATTTGGTAGCACTGGGACAGTCGTTTGTATTTATTCAGATCTGGGAAATGAAAATGACTGTTTCTTTGAAATGTGGGACTTGTATTTATCTAAACAAAAGTGTTTTTGTGTATGGGAGTGTAGAGCATTACTCTCATCTGTTATTAAAGCAAGGTCATGTTAGGAATGTATGTATTTGTGTTAACTGGGCTATTGTGGGGTTTGCATTGCAAGGTCTTGTTTCAGCGCTGACTCCGGTGGATTTGTTCGAGCATGTGTTTCATGTGTCTGGTATGCTGCCATCACTTGACTCAAGCAGTCTTTGATAGCCGCTTCAAAGCTCTTCCTCTGCGTGTCTCTCTCCTAAGGTTCTGGCATGTTTTCTGAGCTCACTCTCTCTTTATATCTTTTAAACCACATACCGACCATCTCCCTCACCTGCCATTCGTGTGTCCTTTTCACCTGACCTGAGTCTAGTTTGATGGTTCATTCATGGGTTCACACAAAGAGAAGTGAATCAGAGGTTACATTTTGAAGATATACTACAAAAAGGAAATTATTAAGCATATATGAGGATCATTGAGCTCTTTGAGTTGTTTTCAATACTGTTATGTATACAAACCAAATTCCTATTACTAATGCACCATATTTAAGGGAGGAAATTAAAATCTTTCATCGCTTACCCGCTTCCATGTTATCTCAAACCTCTTGGAATTTCTTTCTTCTGCAGAACACAAAAGAAGATATTTCGAAGAATGCTGATAACCAGACAACATTGACCTTTATTGACTTTCATTGTATGTACACAAAAAATACCTTCTTCATGTTGCACAGAAGACAGAGACATATACTGGTTTTAAGGGTGCATAACATTTTAACTTTATATCTATCAGTGGTATATTTTATTAAAATCAAAGGGAGTTTTCCCATTACTAACATACCTCGCAGTTTAAATAATGTATTCATTTTCAGATTAGACAAACAAAAATCAATGCCATCTATACATAGACATAATTGGCGCCAGATTGTTGCACTTAGACATGATTTGTGTGTGGATCCATAGGATTGGCCATGTTCTGTGGTTAAGCTTTGTGACCATATCTTTACACAGAGGTTTGAGTCTCATCCTCTATCAGGCCTCACCTTTGCTCCCTGTAGAGTCACAGAAAAGGAAATCAATATGATCCATACAAAAAAAAGTCACTGTGGTCAAGTTCCTGGCGGCAAAAATACATCAAGCGATCCGTCATTGGAAAATTTTATATGAAGACTTTTGTTTATGACTGATCCAAAAGGATTTATTCTTGAGAAATGAAGTTGATATCACATGCCTGCGCTCCGTGATGCTGTCCGCTTTGATTCCCTCATAATCAAATCTAGATGCTTCAAAGAGGAAAGGAGGAGGGAGGAGTTCCTGTTGTATGGTCAGTCATTTGTTTCTTCCCAGAAGTCCAATTGTCAATGTATGAGTGAGCGAGGTCTCTCCGGCAATGGAGATGAGCGAGGAACGGAGAGAGAGAGGCAGTGGAGAGTGAGTACGTTGGTAACCCAATGCCTCATCTAATCCTCCTCAGGCCGTTCAGCCCGTGGCCGGAGCGATACTATCGAGACCTTACCAGAAATCCGTCTCCTCCCTTACGGGAAATATTATCCTCCTCTTACCACTCTACCATTGCACTTTTACAGCTTCCCGCACATTGCTTCATCACCCCCTGGCCTCTAGACCCTGGGCACCCCGTTCAATCCACTCTCCAGGTGTGGCGCTCCAGTTACACGGCCACTGCGAGTTATTACGCTCCCAAAACAAATCCAGCCCTAATCAATAGAGCCATTCTGAATGCACATAATTTAGGCGTGATGTATGAAGCGTGCCTCGCGTCTGGCAGATACAGACTTTATTAGCGGTGATGCTTCCAGGCTCCTCGCCGTTCCAAAGGGGGAGGGGCCAGGTGGCACTGCTTTCCCCCATCGTTCTCTCCGGCGGCTAGAGGTGACACTCCATCAGGGAAATTGATTGGGCTCGTTGCATGGCTAATTTATTGATGATCTGCGCCTGCTGGGGATAATGAGTGTATGGGCCGCTGATGGATGTCCGAGCGGCTGTGCCGAGCGTTTTGAATTACAGCGGCGACCCTGCATATGTCAGAACACACAACTGGTTTAGAGAGAGCGCTTGCTGGATTGATTTATTGATTAAAGTCTAATCTAAATGAATACTCTTCTATTAATGTCTAGCTTTCTATTGGCTGCTTTGATACTCTTAGGACCTTCAGAGAGTAAGTGCAGTTTGGTTTTACTTTAGAAATGTAGGAATCGGTCAATGTCTTGGTGGCTGCATCCTCAAGACATTATGGTTCTCCCAAAAATATGAATTCTTTCATCATTTGTTCTTCCTCATGTCGTTCAAAACCTGAATATAAGTCTTCTGCAGAACACAAAATAAGATATTTTGAGAGACTGTATGTCTGTACAGTGGAAGTCAATGGAGGCCAGTGTTGTTTGGTTACCAACGTTCTGCTTAATATCTTCTTTTGTGTTCTGCAGACGAAAGAAAGTCCTCCAGGTTTGAAATGACATGAAGGTGAGTTAATGATGAGAGAATTTTCATGTTTAGGTGAACTGTCCCCTTTAAAACATCTTACGGGTCTTGTACGAAATTTACATAGTTTGATATCAAACACTTTAGTTTGACGCATGTGTTCATAATAGTCTTGCGGTAACCAGCGTTTCACATACTCCTGCCAGCTTACAAATCATATAGAGTGACTTAAATGTAAATGCATACATATTTATGGGTCTTCTAATTACTTTGCTCTCATAAGTTTCACCTCCTGCAATAATATCATAACTCACCCTGCCCTCTATGATACACACTCCCCTCACTATGACGGAACGCTTTTGGCTTGCGTTCATCTGTCTGTAAGATCGTAAATATAGCACCATCTAAGCTTCTTGGCTACACATCCATTGACATTAATGATACATCGCCTGAGTGGATGGAAATCATATACCTGTGAAACATCCTCGTGCAAACTAACTCTTATCTAAACTCTTAACTATGATTGAGGACGTACTTAGTTTGTGGAACTGAATGGATGTATCATTGTCCTCTTTAGAAGAGGTCAAACTTGATGTGTAAAATTAAAATGCATGTTGGCTAAATAATGTCATTTAAAAACATGCAGAGTGTCGACTAAGAATGTACAAATGGAACAATGTTATATTTTGAAACAAGTGGATGCGGTTCACCCCCCAAAAAATAATAACTTTGCCATCATTTATTCACCCTCGAGTTGTTCCAGATCTGTATAAATGTATTTATGATGAACACAGAGATATTTGGAAGAATCCTTGTAGCAAAACAGTTCTTGACCATCATTGACTACCAAAATGACAATGGTAGTCAAAAGTGCCCCAGAACTGTTCAGTTTCATACATCTTTTGTGTTCAACAGGACAAATGAACGTTGTTTGACTAAATAAACGTTGGTATCTTTACACTTGTGACTGCATTATCTGTGACGATATAAACCAACAACTCTTGGGGCAAATCAAACAGTCCAAGCACTTGGATGTTGTTTCAGAAACAAACAACACTCTTTAAACACTGACTTTAACTTTGAGAAACCCCATCTCAACGTAACAGACATTTGTTCTCTGTCCACTCCAAATCATATCTCTCGCCAGAACGCCGGGTAGCTTTTGCAAACACATCCAGGCTATATACTCCCTATATTTCTGTGTTGTGTAATACATCTGTTCTGCCCCATTAGAGGACACTTGATACTAAACTTGCAGTGGACCTGTGGTCCAGATCAGATGCAGAAACAGGAGCAGACTGAATTCTACACTGACCCGTGTGACCCATCTTCTCTAAAACAGCATTGCATTAAGCGAGCGAGAGACTCTCTCCCACTGTTAAAGCCAAGTATGGCTTTGTAAGTGATACAGTGGCTTTTGTCTTCCTTACATGAGGCTTTCAGTGAGATTAATGAAGTATAGAGGAAAGAACCACAGCTCTATACTCTCTCGTTCGTTCTCTCTTTTGTTCTCTGTGGCTCGTGAGCAAACACCTCGAGACATTAGTAACGTAAAGTTGCAGGAGATATATATATGTTACTAAAACGTGCCACTGTATGCGTTGGATGCGTTGCATAGTGTTATTGTGTGGCAGTCATAGACTGTCATGCGGCATTGTGATTTATATTTAGTTTGGCGTGTCAATGTTTGTATATAAATATAAATGCTGTTGTCTGGTGTATGATGAGTGTACAGGCATAAGATATTTATGCGGGTGCTTTTGCAAACAGCATGAGTTTGAGTGCCATGATGAATGTATTTGTGTATGAACTGACGCGTGTGACATTCTGTACTTTTGTATGTGTGTCTGCTCTTTCTTTTAAGAGTGTTTTCCTCTTCTCTTCTCCCTGAGCGTTCTGTTTGCCATTCAGTGAATCTGCGAGCTTGTTAATCACAACGAGAAATGTGTGTTTGTGTGTGTGTGGTAAGTCTAAACCCCATATTAAATAAAGATAGTAATAACAGGGCTAATTGTCTACCTTGTGGGGCATTTTTAAAGGTCCAGTGTGTAATTCTTTGGAGTATTGACAGAAATGCAGTAATAATATTTTCAGCTGTGTATAAAGACATTACGCAAAGAGGCGTTATGTTTTTATTACCTTAGAGGGAGGAGGGGTGGAGAGAGCCGTAGGTTGCAACTGCAACCTCATCACTAGATGGCGCTTAATTTCATACACTGGACGATTCGATCGCCAACAGCTTATAAATCATGCTCGATGATGTTTTTTGTGAAAATTAAAATGTGCTGAAAGTTTCCCTTTAAACTTGTGTTTAATATAAAACATGGAAACGTGTGCATGTGTGTGCGCGTGTGGGTATTTTCCTATTTTTGTGATTCCTCACTAGTAAAAAACAACCCATAAATCATACAAATTGCGTTGTGTTTATAAAACCGGTGTTTAAAGGTTTATTGGAGGGAGGTGCAGATTTAAGGGTTGAGTAATGTATAGAAATTCCTTAATGATATATATAGATAATTCTAGTATGAAAACAATAAAAAGTATATGAGGTGTTAACTATTGTAAAGTAAACCTGTGTGTGTGTGTGTGTGTGTGTTTGCATGCATGCATGCGCGTGTGTGTGTGTGTGTGTGAGAGAGAGAGAGAGAGAGAGAGAGAGAGAGATGCAGGCTCTTCTGATTCTATTTCCCTAACACAGCATAAACATTCACAACATTACAGTACTGCTAACATCAGCACAGAACTCTAGACATGGCCTTTCTAACCACCTTACCACCCAACCTGTTACGGTAAATCTCATTCATTGACTGTGTGTGTGTGTGCTGACCGGTGTCTGAGGCACATTACAGTATGTCTCTGTAGGTATGCTTATACAGTAATGACATGTTCTACTATTTGAGCTGTATGCAGTACAGTAGGTATTCTGTGCCGAGTAATATCCAGATAACCAAGTACATTTGGCAAAATGCTAAATATACAGGCAGAGCACAGTGCGTGGGATGGAGCATCCCACAATGCAATACGCTAAACTTGACCTTCCATTACCAGTGTGACGAATGAGTTAGAGTCAATATCAACTGTGATTTTTTAATGTCGGCTTCTTGACTGAATATTTGATCGGACTGCTGTAACCTCAGACGATGGTACACTGGATTGGATTAAAAATGAAAAAACATATTTGTGTTTAATTATTTACTTATGTGGGTTAAACCTGCACATCGCTTTCTGTATTAAATACAATACATTTGGAGAAATGCTTGTAACCAAACAGTTCTTGGCTGTTTAAAAACTTTTTTTAAATGTCTTTGTTCTGTTGAACACAAAAGAAGATATTTTGAAGAATGTAGGAAACCAAGCCGTTTTGGTGCACCTGTGACTTTCATTGTAATTGTCCTACTATGGCAGTCAGTGGTGGCCACAAACTGTTTGGTTACAAGCATTCTTCACCCCTCGCTCGGGGGTGAGTAACTAATGACAGAATTATTTTTGCGTGATCTGTCCCTTTAACATCATACATGCTGCAGAAACCAGTTTTATGGTAGTGTGCTATTCTAAGCACAGAATGTTAGCGTGTGTTGAATATCATCTCGTTTGAAAGCACCTTGAGACTTTTAACTGCTCTGTGATATACTGCTAAGTGATTTCTAGCTCATCTCAATCAGTGCGATCCATAAACTCTTCCAGCCTGTTGTGCTGATGTAATATCCCGTGCCCCTGAGAGCCGGACCCCCGTGTGGAGATAGATGGAGCTCTTCATGTATGTGGCTGCTTGGCAGAGCCCTTATATCACGACTCTGCAGTCTAAAGGCCTCATTAGAGACTCCCCACCTCTGAATCACCTCCACCCTCTGGATGAGGGACACAAGTCTCTTATCTTTTCCTTTCTCTCATACGCCTTTCACTCTATCTATACTTCTTTTTCACATTTCCCCTCTACAGCCCACATTTTTCCTTCTCCCCATGCTCTTAAATCCAGTCTGCCTCTTGTCTCCCTGGTTGCCTGGGTGGGTTTGGTCGCAATCCCTCTTTGCCTCTGTGCTGATAAGACGTTACTGAGAGCCTTCAGATGCGGCCGATTATGTCCCCTCTCTCTCCCTGATGCTAAGTCTCAGCATCTCTCACAGCATCCGCCGCAGATGAATGAAAGCTTTTCAAAGCTATAATACTCTTGAAAAGCACCCTTGTTGTTTTAAAAGGACATCATCTAGAGGGAACACTTTAATGTTGTGGACGTTTTTCTCACTATTTACCATCTTTCAGGCATTAGGGATGTGTGTGTGTGTGTGTGTGTGTGTGTCTGCAAGAAAGAGATTCTGTGGATTACTGCAAATCAAATTTTTAAAGGTTCAGTTTCCTTTGATCTCTTTGCATCTGTAAAATTGTTCAAGTGTGTCAAAGAAATGTGTTAAAATAGTTTCAGTGAACAGATTTGATACCTTTGATACCTCTGTCATCAAAGATGGCCTTTTGATTCACTTTTTCTTATTTTTTCCTTCTCAGAGGCCTTTGACATGGTGCTTCGTCTGGGTCGTAATTCCACTCTGATGTTAATAAAAGAAGAGTTTCCTGGTTTGGGACCTGGGGCCAGCGGAGCCGTCACGCAGCTGTTCATGGACATGTCGATGTACATCCTGGGCTCCGATGCCAACGTGAACGACATGGTCTCTACCTTCTTCTCTCGACTTTTTCCACTCACCTACAGGCGTCTCCTTGGCAACGGGGCAGTGACGGGCATCTCTGATGAATGCCTGCGCGGGGCCTGGCGCGGAACCTCTGCGTTCGGGTCCTTTCCCAAGTTGATGATGACACGGCTTTCTCGCTCGCTCCTGGCCACCCGGGTCTTCTTGCAAGCGCTGAACTTGGGCATCGAAGTGGTCAACACCACTCAGCATCTGCGGGCGGGCAGGGATTGCGGGCGCTCTCTGCTGAAGTTGTGGTACTGCCCGCACTGTCAGGGGCTGTTGGAGGCCCGGCCGTGCCGTCCGCTTTGCAGCAGCACCATGGGGGCTTGTCTGGGTGGAGCGGCGGAGGTGCAGCCTCACTGGAAGGCGTATGTGGATGAACTGGGATCACTCGCTGCTGCCATGAAGGGGGAACAGGACATTGAGGCTGTGGTGCTCAGACTGAATATGGTTATCAGACAAGCTCTTAAACAAGTTGTGGTGGCTAAAAGCAAAGTGAGCTCACAGGTGAGTGACACATATGTCTTTTCATGGCTAAAGTGTGCCCATTTATATTGCAAACAAATGTTTTTAACTAATATCTGGTAAAGATTGAATGAAAACAGAAAAACACACTTGATCCAGATTCTAATGATTTTGACCTCTTACAAATATATACAGTATTTGATATTTGGTCAGCTATTGTAACGGCCAAAAGCGACATCTGAATGACCCCCTGGGTTTGAATAACCATCAAAGTACGAATTATAATCCATACAAAATGGAGAAAACACGGAAAACTTCTCGGGTTACTTGGCTGTAACCCTGTTCCCTGAAAAAGCGGGAACGAGATGCTGCGTTTCAAACGCTATGGGAGAACAGTCTTTGTTCGACCGGTTGTGAAGCACGTGTGTCAAACACGGCAAAAATTATTTTGGCTTTAAATAACCTCGGCAGGTGACGTGGCTAATTACACCCGCACCTGCCGGTTATAAATACGCGTGAATGCGGACGCGTCATCAGGTTCCAACTTTGTCTGAAAGGACGTCCGGGCACGCCTACAGTGCGGCATTGAGGCGCAGCATCTCGTTCCCGCTTTTTCAGGGAACAGGGTTACAGCCAAGTAACCCGAGAAGTTCCCTATCAAAAGCTACACTCGATGCTGCGTTTCAAACGCTATGGGAACGAGAATACCAACGCCGCCGCACTGGAAGTGTCTGGACCCCCCCAGGTTGTGTGACGTGTGTGCACAATCCGAGAGGAGGACTCAGGCACGACTCTGGGATGTAGACTCCAGGACACGTGAGCCGGGAGTGGCATGGACATCCAGACTATAAAATCTAACAAATGTGTGCGGAGAGGACCAGCCCGCCGCATCACACACTTGCTGCAAGGGGACTCCTCTTGCTAAGGCAATAGAAGAAGAAAGCCCCCTTGTGGAATGAGCTCTGACTCCTAGAGGTGAAGCTTGACCGCGCGCCTCATAGGCCAGAGCAATAGCATCCCTCACCCAATGTGACATTGTTTGCTTGGTAGCAGCCGCCCCTTTGTTGCGGCCCCCATAGCATATAAAAAGTTGCTCTGATTTACGCCACTGGCTTGTGCGGTGGACGTAAGTCTGAAGAGCACGTACTGGACACAGTAGGTGTAATCTTTCCTGCTCCGACGTCGTGAACGGAGGAGGGCAAAAGGCCTCAAGAATAACCGGATGCACGGTGGAGAACGGAACTTTAGGAAGATAACTCGGGTGAGGATGCAGAATAGCTTTGACCATCCCAGGGGCAAAATTCAAACAGGACGGCGAGGTCGAGAGCGCCTGCAAATCTCCGATTCTCTTAAGAGAGGTGATTGCCATTAGAAAAACCATTTTAAAGCTCAGAAGCCTGACAGGCGCTGATTCCATAGGTTCGAAGGGGGCGCTAACTAGACCCTCGAGCACTGTCGCTAAGTCCCATGGAGGGACTGTCCTTCTAGAAGGAGGCATCAGTCGCCTCGCTCCTCGAATAAAGCGGACAACTAAAGGGTGCTTTCCCACAGTAACCCCTTCAATCAGGGTGTGGCAGGCCGAAATGGCGGCCACGTAAACCCTGAGAGTACCAGGGCTTATCCCTGAGGACAGTTTCTCTTGCAGAAATTCCAACACTGAAACTATCTGACAGTGAATTGGGTCTGCATGGTGCGCAAGGCACCATCTCTCAAAAACGCTCCATCTAAGGGCGTAGCACCTTCTAGTGGAGGGAGCCCTAGCACTTAAAATAGTCTCCACTACATCAGGCGGGAGCCCAGTGCCTCTCAGCTGGTGCCCTTCAGGGGCCAGACATGGAGGTTCCAGAGCTCGGGACGAGGATGAAACACTGTCCCCTGTGCCTGAGATAAAAGATCTCTCCTGACTGGGATCGCCCAAGGAGAGCCGTCTAGGAGGGATACTAGGTCCGAGAACCAGATTCTGGTTGGCCAATGGGGAGCTATCAATAAGAGGCGAGACCCCTGTTGACGGACCTTCGCCAGGACTCCTGGGAGCAGAGCTGTCGGAGGAAATGCGTAAAGACGCAGTCTGGGCCACGTATGGGCCATCGCGTCCAGACCCAGGGGAGCTGGATGAGTCAGAGAGAAGTAGAGGGGACATTGTGCTGTCTCCTGTGTAGCAAAGAGGTCCACTTCTGCTTCGTAAAATCTTTCCCAGATTTGTTTGACTACTTCGGGGTGGAGTTTCCATTCCCCGTTTGTCAGAGCTTGTCTGGACAGCAAGTCTGCTCCCACATTCATATGCCCCGGGATGTGAATTGCTCTGAGGGACAGAAATTTGCCCTCTGCCCAGGGCAGAATCTGCTGGGCCAATTTGTTTAGGTGGCGTGACCGCAGTCCGCCCTGGTGATTTATGTACGAGACTACTGAAGTGTTGTCCACCCGCACTAGGACATGGTAGCCTCGCAACTGCCGGAGGAAGTATTTCAGGGCCTGAAATACAGCCATCATTTCGAGGCAATTGATGTGCCAATCGAGAAGATGACCTCTCCAGATCCCTTGGGCTGGACGGCCATTTAAGACCGCACCCCAACCCGTGAGGGATGCGTCTGTCGTTAGCATCTTGCGACGACAACACGGACCGAGAGTGGGACCTAAAGTCAGAAACCGAGGTCTGAACCACATAGAAAGGGTGCGAAGCCCCTGGCGCGTCACCCTTATATGCCTCTGGGGGTTGGCCCTTGGATGAAACCCCCTGGCTCTGAGCCACAACTGAAACGGTCTCATATGCAGGAGCCCCAGAGGTATCACTGTGGAAGCCGCGGCCATGAGACCTAGAACTCTCTGAAAGTACTGATTTGTCACTTTCTGGCCTAACCTGATGCTCCTCAGGGTGTTTTGTACGGACTCGACACGTGCCGGAGACAGTTGTGCCTGCATTTCGATCGAGTCCCAGATGACCCCGAGAGGGGACAGAACGCTCTTTTTGACGTTGAGTCTCAACCCTAGAGCTTTGAGATGAGCTAGGACGACATCCCGATGTCGAAGCGCTAGCTCTCGAGACTGTGCTAAAATCAGCCAGTCGTCTATGTAATTCAAAATGCGGATGCCCTGGAGTCGCAGAGGAGCCAGAGCTGCATCCATGCATTTTGTGTACGTGCGGGGTGACAAGGCTAGGCCGAATGGAAGAACCCGATACTGGTAAGCTTCGCCCCCGAAAGCGAACCTCAGGAATCTTCTGTGTTGTGGCAAGATCTCTATGTGAAAGTATGCATCTTTGAGATCGATCGTCACGAACCAGTCGTGACATTGAATTTGAGACACAATCATCTTGATTGTCAACATTTTGAACTTGAGTGTCTTCAAGTAGCGGTTCAGTCCGCGAAGATCTAGAATTGGACGCAACCCCCCATCCTTCTTGGGGACTAGGAAATACCGGCTGTAATAGCCTGACTCTCTGTCTAATAGGGGAACATGTTCTATGGCCCCTTTGTCCAGCAGAGCTTGTAATTCTTGTGTCAACAGATGCACTCGCTCCGGTTGCACGGAAGTGGAGACCACGCCGTTGAAACGCGGAGGGCGACGTGCAAATTGAATTCTGTAGCCTTTGGTTACAGTCCTTTCTACCCATGGAGAGATACCTGGCAGTAGTTTCCACGCTGCCAGATTCTCTGAAAGGGGTATCAATGTCAACACTTCGTCCTGTTGGGGGGATGTCAGACATCCGGTGCCCTGCAGTATGGCAGGAGAAAACCGAGTATCTAGCATTTTTGAGCCCGCTAATCCCCGAAAGGTTTGTGGCTGCGGGGATTGCAAAGCGGCCCTGTGAGGGTACCGAAGAGGAGCCTCTAGTTTCTCTTGGAATTGTGGGCACCCCTCCCTGGGGGGGCACATCCCCACAGTCCCGGCCACACATGTCTCAGGGTTTCTTCTTCTTGGAAGAAATAAAACGCCTCAGGTCCGGACCTCCCGATGCGGCCTGAGGGGCACGGTGGGCCGCCCCCCTTCCTCTGCGAGGGGGGGGCGCGACTCGCCACACTTTCCCTGAGGACCTCACGTCTCAGGTAGACCGGACCCACCCGAGACTGTGTGCCTGGCCGGGACTGGGGAACTGATCCGGAGTGGGTGGCCGACACTCCAGATGCTTGTGCACGGCGGGGTAGGTATTTGACGAATGCCTCCTCATGTCGTCTCGCCTCCCGGAACCTGGTGACAACGGTATTAACCGAATCCCCAAAGAGTCCAGAAGGCGAGATCGGGGCATCAAGGAGGAAGGCTCTGTCCCTGTCCTTAATGCCTGTGAGGTTCAACCACAGGTGCCTCTCCGCAGTAACCAAAGCAGCCATGGAACGGCCGATGGCACGGGCCGTCTGCTTGGTTGCACGGAGAGACAAATCTGTGGCGCAGCGTAGGCTGAAAACGCTGCTTCGTCAATAACCCCGCCGGTGCTGACATCATCCAGCAAGTCAGCCTGGTACGCCTGCAGAACCGCCATGGTGTGCAGAGCAGCACCAGCCTGACCTGCTGCCTGAAAAGCCTTTCCCACCAGCGCAGATGTGACTCTGCAAGGCTTGGTGGGAAGAGAGGGCTTTTTCAAGGATGACGATGTCGTAGGGGAGAGATAGCCAGCCAGCATCTCTTCCACCCTTGGCATCGCCATGTATCCCCGTGTCTTTGCACCAACGATGGTCGAATAAATCGACGTCGATGGCACAAAAACACGGGAGGAGTGAGGTTTCTGCCATGAGCGAGATAGCTCGCTGTGGAGATCCTCAAAGAAAGGGAGAGCCCTACTCTGGGGCTCCTCCCTCCGGCCACCTGACAGATATCTGTCGTCCAGCTTTGAACCCTTTTGTTCCTGCGGCCAGTCGAGGTGGAGCCTGTCGACTGCCTTGGTTACCGCCCCGATTAGATCCTCAATCGCTTTAGAATCGCGAGAGGAACGATCGGAGGCGGTGCTATCTAACCCCGCAGAAACAAGGGAAGCCTCGTCCTCCGCCGGCTCAGAAGAAGTGCCGAGGCACGCTCCAGAAGCGGACGCGAGGACGTCGCGGTTTGGCGAATGCACGGGAGAAGCGGACGGATCCGTCTCTCGTGCCTCAGCAAGCTCAAACCGCGAGCCCCAGGATGAGGAAGAGGTGGCTCGGTCTCGCTTAAAAAACGCGAGCCGAGCACGCAGAACTCTGAATTCAAAAACATCACAGAGTTCACACTCTCCCTCAAGTCCCTGGGCGGCATGGTCAGCCCCCAAGCATTCAAAGCAAAACTCATGCTTATCGAAATCGGAGAGGATCCTCTCACAGGGAGGAACACATCTCCGATCCGAGTCAGTCATGGTTTGTTTTATATTTCTTTATTCTTAAACTAGGCTAAGAAACTCAGAGAGTGCTTGGTCACTAGTCTAAGAATGTAGGAAATATCTTGTTAATTAATTTGTTTGCGTTCGTTCACAACAAAGAAGGAGACTTCTCCCGCACACACACGCACACACAAAGCGGTCCTTGAAGACAAAAGAACCTGATGACGCGTCCGCATTCACGCGTATTTATAACCGGCAGGTGCGGGTGTAATTAGCCACGTCACCTGCCGAGGTTATTTAAAGCCAAAATAATTTTTGCCGTGTTTGACACACGTGCTTCACAACCGGTCGAACAAAGACTGTTCTCCCATAGCGTTTGAAACGCAGCATCGAGTGTAGCTTTTGATAGGGAACTTGTATATATGGGTTTTATTGTTATGTACAAAAAATTTATAGAGAAAAAGCTTTCAGGAAAAAATGTATATATATCTTTTGAGGATTTCTTCCTCAAGCGTCTTTAATAGATATAGCTCTCCTAAAAAATTTAAAAATTTAATTTGTTCATTATTAAATAACTTCATGTCATTCCAAACATGTTTGACTTTCTTGTA
Source organism: Triplophysa dalaica (assembly GCF_015846415.1). Classification (NCBI taxonomy): domain Eukaryota; kingdom Metazoa; phylum Chordata; class Actinopteri; order Cypriniformes; family Nemacheilidae; genus Triplophysa; species Triplophysa dalaica. The sequence continues at coordinate 11,913,709 of NC_079557.1, forward strand.
TATCAAAAAAGAAAATATTTTGAAGATAGCAACAAAACAACACTGGTTTCTATTGACTTCCATGGACATAAAACCATTAAGTCGAATAAGCGACACGAAGGTGAATAAACATTTTTTTTTACTTCAATTACGCAATGTGAACACAACATTTTTTAATATCACTAGTTCACCCAAACATAAAAATTCTTTCATCATTTACTCGCCCTTTTGTCATTTATGACTTTCTTTCCAAACAACGGTGATACCAATTCACTTCCATTGTATAGACACAAATCCTATGCAAGTTAATATGTACCACCGTTGTTCGGTTACCAACATTCTTCAAAAAAAAAAAAATTCTTTAACATTTCTATCTGACTCTTCTTTTATTTTGACTATAATGAGGTGACAGATGGGATGAGTACAGTCTGAAATCCTCAACAGTGTTCTGTTTAAAGTGGATTTGTTTATTTGTACCCACTGATATGATGGCACCCGTGACCCGAGGTAGTTCGGATAAGCGGTAGAAAATGGAATGGATATGATGGCAAAGATTTATTAAGGCAGCACATGCAGCGCACCGCTGAACTGTCTGGCAAGGTATTCATGTACACACAGTTGCCTGTGTTATAAGTGAATGTAAACAGATGGGAAAAAATTTAAATGTGTCAAAATATTGTATCCTTGCATCGAGGCTTGCCGTGAAAATTCAGCCTAAATAGTTGACGTAGCTGTAACTGTACAAGAGGTGCCAAAAGACAATTTAGGTGGCATGAGCTCTTAAAATGAACTATAGTAGTTGTTTAAAAGGTTGATCACCTGAAAGTTATTGCAGATACAGTTTGTGCGCTGCTTAGGACCACACACATCATATCAGAGCAAAGAACAATGCTGTAGCTTGAATTTAAAGGCCCCGGGGCAATATTTTTATAGACGTGCCCCTATTTATACACTTGGCTGTGTGATGATGCATTTAGTGTTCCCGGTTGTGCCCCCCAGTGATGTTAACATTAATGGACACTAAATCAAAACATATTCATTAACTGAAAAGATGAAATCTAACATAATTGAAATAACTGTAACTAAAGGAAATTGACTCCAGAAAGATCTTAAGTTTAAAATAAGAGGACCGTTTCTTCATGCTTTTGATACACAGCATATTATAAGGTTCAAACCTTTACAACCCAGTTTCATTAATTGAAAATGCTACTCTACAAAGAAATAACACAAGAAAATGTAACAGTATTAATAAGCATAAATCATAAATAAAATAGCATTAATCGCTCTGCGGCACTTGTAACACTCTAACATATTTTTACCCCAAAACTCATTAGTTTCCCATAAAAGCCTCTCTCACTTTCCTCTCTTGACCCATTCACAGAGGCCAGGAGGAGTTTAAACAGCCCAACACGCTCCGGTTGCTTGCATGTGTAAGTAGGATCGAGGGGCAAGTGCTTATGAAATATTAAGCGTGACCAATGAGGCAGCTTGTTCTGCTTTTGCACAACAGGACCGTATGGAACTTTTCATTTTCGCATACCACCAGAGTGCGACACAAACACTCCACACACCGCATTATTCATCTAAGGTCTCCTATTCACTATCTATCTCCACTTACTCACTACACCTTAGATCCGAAAGTACAGTCTGGGGCTGTGCATGTGTCTGTTAACAGTGGTGGTTATGTCTGGTTAACTCAGTAGTTGTTGAGATCAGAGAAGCCTTTGATAAGAAGATATGAACATGTTATTTATTCCTGAAGGGGTAATCGAGCTGCTCGATGGGGCTTCAGTGAAGTTTGAAGAGCAGAGTTCTAGGGGAATTATTCCCTCTTATGATTCCCTCCAATGTAAACTGACATGAAAGCGTCATATAAAGCATTACGGTGTGATGCACTGATCGCATGCAGAAATAACCTCCTGCTTCGCTTTATATGGCCACGGGCTGTTAATGCGTGCTATTACACCAAAAAATTTAATGTAAGCATTTCACACATGGGTGCAGTGCACCTATTTTTTTGCTTTTTTGAGAAGACGAGGTGGCTTTGGATAAAAGCATGTGCTTATTATATACATGTTATGTTAATCCAGTGGCATGGTTCATTAAGAGTTAATGGGATAGTTCACTCAGATTTGATCATGTACTCGCCGTCTGGTCACCGTCTATATGACTTTATTCTTCAAAACACAGAAGATATTTTGGTACTCAAACCGTCAAAACTTTTAAAGTAAAAAAAAAATCTTCAAAATATCTTTGTAATGAGCAAGGCAGGACGAGAGATGTGAGGGAACGGCATCTCTCATGGAGGAGATCGGAAGCATAAAAGGAGGAGCGACAGAACTGTACGACGAGAGAGGACCAGGCCTGGACATTATGGTTTTATTATGTTGACCTTGAGGTGGCTGCCAGCATTTTTCTTTCGTTTGGATGTTTGTTTATTTTATTAAAAGTTGTTTAAAATTCGGCGGTTCCTTCCTTCCTTCCCTACAGTATAACATTGGTGCCGAAACCTGGGAGGAAGGAGGGACATGCTGTCGGAGAGCCCTCGCTGCTGAGGGGAACCCGGACGAGCGAATGTTTGCCAGTTCACGCCTCCTTCCTTCCCTACTTTGAACTGTATTATAATCTTCTTTGTGTTCTGTGGAAGAAAGAAAGTCTTGCAGGTTTATAATGACAAGAAGGAGGATGACAGAATAAAATTGTTGGGGAAATATCACTTTGGGCTGGTTTCCCGGACAAGGGTTACGACTAGTCCTAGACTAAATAAATGTTAAAGCTGTCCACATTGATGACAACTTGCACAGACTTATCTTAAAGGAGGCATGAATTAAAATCACAATTTTCGAGCTTTTGTTATATAAGAAGGAATCATTGTAGCAAAGTTTAAAGAAGGGAAAGAAGGAGGTGGGAACCGGCTAACATTTACCAAACTTTAATCAAAATATACAAACAATAACACGGAAGTAGAAGGCCGGCACCCACCTCATGGTCGACTGCCGGCCACAAGAACATAAATACAAACGAAACACATTTCCGGGCCCGGTCCTCTCTCGGTCATAGTCCAGTCGCTCATCCTCTTATGCTTCCGATCTCCTACGTGAGATATGTGGGACCGGTGTGCGCACAGCCTCACGGCTCTTGTCTCGCCTTCCTCGTTACATCATATTCACGCGAACATCATGTAAGTTTCAGAACTAAAATCGCCCTTCTTACTGAGATTACATCTGTTTTTAACACCAGGCCCAGCAAACGCCAGGTTCTGAAATGCACCTATCTATGACGACGTTGATAGGTTAAACACCGCCTCCATATAAAAATATCAACGACTACTACTCTAGCCATAAACAAACATGCCGTTAAAGATAACTAAATATTGTGCTATCCCTAGTTGGGGAAGAATACAGTCGCTGCATAACTTTCCTTCGGATTCCGACATTAGTAATGCGTGGTTAAAGTTAATTTTTAAAGACGTTCCAGCTCATGTGGCAAAAACATGGAGCGTTTGCTCGTTTCATTTCTCCGAGGATTCCTTCGTGAAGAAGGCAGAGATAGACACTGGATTTGTGGAATGACAAAAATTAAAAAGCAGTGCTGTGCCTTCAATATTGGATCCGATAGGACTGGTGCAGCAATCTTATGTGACTAAAACATTTTTGTACTCTGCGTCACTATGCTTTGTTATAGATCGCTTGATGTGCCCTGAGCACTGCATTCGCACAATATTATTAGTACCTGGGTACCTCTAGTCATTTGTAATACTTGCAGAGGTTGTCTGTGATCTTAAGCTCGTGCGAATTGGCATCTCTGTGATTTGGTGGGCTCATATATCATTTTTCAAGGTTTTATACACCGTTTGCTAATAATGGAGGCTGTTTTGATGTGTCTTGGTATTCGGGTGCTTGGTGATATCCATAAGTAACCGGGAGTCTCCCGTTTGTTGATTTATCATGGAAACTCTTTTAACATTTGAGACCCGCGATCGTGGTGATCTTTTGTCCGGTTCGGGATCACTGGTATCAAATACTGACAGGTATGGTCATATTAAACGCAATACGAGTACAGGCTATACAAACTTTAAGCAAAGCCTTAACATCACATCCGGGAAATAAGTCAGTAAATTTAAGTAAATTCATCCCGTGTGAATGCGTCACATGAAATACTGATTTGGGGAGGTCATTTATAAATCACAGGAGGTCTCCAGATAACACTATTGCTGTGCGAAAACTGTGATTGGTGCTAATGTGTAACCTTACGTTATGTTTCCAACCAAATACACAGAAGACTCCAACTACGCAAACTGCTATCCAATCAAAGCAGTGGGCGTTTACTTATTAAGTCTCCACGCCCATTAAAACCGAGCGGTTGCAGAGCTGGCCTCAAAACCCATGTAAAAAATAGCCTATTACGTATTGATTTTGAAGTTTTTGAATGTGAACGTCATGACTAGACCACATACAACTGTGTTGTCTCAAAATCCACACAAGTAATCTATTTAGTGTGACATGTTTGTTAAAATCACTTAAATAAATAATTAAACTAAGGTCTAGTCCTGGTTTGAACTAATCCCTCTCCAGGAAACCGCCACTGAGTATCTTGCTCAACATTAATGCACTAAAGTATCACATATGTAATAATGCATCTCTCAGCATGGAGTGCCACTGACACTGTATCAGTATTACTGCAAATGCCTAATACCACGTGTTTGTGACAGAGATTGTGTAGTGTAGTTACAGCACATGTGTAGGTGTGCGACCTTTCCACACACGCACATTAGTTATCTTTGAATGGTAGATTCAAAAGATACTAGAGGTTTGGTTCAACTGCTGTAGAGCTCCGCTTTTGTTGAAAATCATTGAAAATCTTATGACAACCATTGCAGTCTTTCCAGTGTGTTATTATCTGTGTTTTTTATTTCCTTTCAAGTGAACCATGCTGGAGAAAATGGATGTCATCCGTGTTGTGCTCTCATTCTCTCTCTTTCTCCTTCACTTCTAGCTGATCAACAACTGTCGACTTAAATACAAAGGACATGTCACAGGGTGAATGGCCAGTTAGACTGAAGAGTGTGTTTGTGTGTGTATTTTTCATTCGGTTGGCTGTGAAGTGTAGTCTGCAGGGCTGATCTCAGTTGACTGACAGTGATGTTTTATATGTAGGCATAACCTGTGCTATGGAAAGACGTATGGAGGGATGAATTCAAGTAAGACTGACATTTAATATACAGGCGGTATGTTAAAACGTCACTTCTAGGTAAATTGTTGTGGGATATGGACTCTAGGGACTCAAACGACTGAATAATCTTGACTGACATTTCTAGCGATTGGAGTTTTGACTGAATGTAAATGAAGTTCCACATGTATAGGAGGAGCTTTTTCATTTTATCCTGCCAATCGTCTTGCTTAAATATCTAAGTTTCTGTCTTTTTTTCATTCCATAAAATGGAAGTATTTTCTTTTTCTTTATAAATGAAAATAAAAGTTAGTAATTAGCATGCGAATGCATATTATGTCTTCTTCATGTTTTATGAATTAGCTCTGGCGTGAACCACTGACAGTGTTTACACGATTAAACCCCCTTTTTAATTGTTTAGAAATATCTTTATATTAATAGTTTGAAACCATTTTTCTTATCATTTTTTAATAAAAGCAAATGATAGTAGCAACTAGTTTCAAATTATAGGTCAAAAAAGTTGATAGCAATGTAAGCAAATGTCTATTCTTGCATTGGTGTTATAATGGCTTTTAACTCTTCATTCTCTTGTTGCATGTGGATCATTTAGAAATTTCCAGAATGATTTTTTCCTTCTGAATATATTTCTGATGTAAAACCATGAGTATGAGGAGCCCCATGGCCATGTTCTCTGTAGCAGTGACATCTCACTCATCAAAACTCATTGAATGTGCCCTTTCTTACTTTCATTTCTCCTTTTTAAATGTCCTCCGCCCCCTTTTTGCTCTGGAACTGAATGCATGATTTATGAAGCACTATTTTTACCAGTTACCCAGCGAGAAATGGCGACAGAAGAGAGAGAGATTGTGTGAGAGGAAGAGAGAGAGAAAAGAAGAAAAAGAAAGTTCTAGATTGAACGGCGTACTTTAAGGCGTGATGGAGCGAACGAAAATATACTTTTCAGAAGTGATGTGTGCGCCTCAGGGAGAGAAGCTCCTCCTCTGACCTCTCTTCTGTAAATGAGGTGAATTTAGACTTTAGCTGTAGTTACATCTCACCTGCCGGTGAAGACGAGAACGGAGAAACATGTGCTCTTTCACACCAAACAACACACTCACACGTAACACACCAGAACTAACAGAGATGTGACCTTGAAGAACATCTCTCTTCCAAATATTTCCTTTAGCATTCTGCAAAAAGAAAGAAAATCATACAGGTTTGAAATGACAAGAGGGTGAAATGATTACAGAATTTTCATTCTTGGTTGAACTATTCCTTAAATTTGAATTCCAAGTATTTTACTTTTTATTATTTATTATTATAATCACTGTATCAGCCTTGAATGACTGCTTTAGTAAACCAACAGAAAACTGCAGCATTGTCCTCTGTTTGTCATTTTATTCCATATGTTACTTCAGCTGTGCTGATAAGCTATTGTTTCAGTTGAGCGAGTATGTCTGTATTAATCGCAAGACATAGATGTTGTGAATTGTACGTGAGAGTGTGTTTGTGTTTATGCATGAGTGTGTGTGTGTCTGCCCATGTGTTCCTGACGCTCCTCCGAGGGTTGTGTGAGGTACAGATAAAAGGCACTGGATATTTAAAGACCGTGAGACGTCGCTTATCTGAATGTTACTGTTAGCCAGCACATTCACTGCCGCCTGCCTGATATTAATACCCCTCTAATGAGAGAAACAATCGCAAGCTCTCAAATATACAAACCGTGCTCCTGTGCCACGGCTCCCCGGAGGCCTCTGGATAGACACACACACACGCACCCAATCACATTAATCAAAGCCGCAGGGACACGGACCAACAACACAGAGTAAATTATAACGGGAAAGAGGCATGTTTCAGACCAGCCACTAATGATTTCCCATGAGCACACACCAGCGGGAGCATTAGGGAAAGAATGTGTGTGGGAGACTGGGAATAGATCGGATAGCGTAAATCCAGACTTGCCATGGATAGTAAGTCTAGCATCCATTGAGCTGAGCATGTTAACATGAACAGAGAGAAGCGACTGATGAGTCCGACAGTGAGACTGAGAAGGATTGTGAGTGAGAAATTCAGACAGACAGACAGACAGACAGATGGATTCATACATTGCTTGCTTGATTGATTAGAAATGATGCCTCAGCAATAAACCAATAAAGTTGAGCCACTAAAATAATCACTAGAAAAAAAAAGAAAGAAAAAAAACTAAACTCAAAACAAATTTAAAAGTTTGAAGTTATATAGCGAAATAAAAATAAAGAATTAATTAACAAAAGCACATAACAAATTGCTGCATTTAACATTAAAACTTCATCTGAATATCAAATCTAATACAAAATATTTAAAAACTACAATAAAAGCTAAAACAACTATAATTACAATAAATCTGGATGTACGGTTGGACAGACAGACAGACAGTTAGATAGACAGACAGAAATAATCAACTGAAAATAAATTAAAATAAAAAAGTTACGTATATAGCAAATAAAAAAATAAACAAGTCAATATTAATCACATGACCAATAAGAAAAAGCTCAAATTAAACATTATAACTACAAATTTGAAAATAAACTAAAACTGAACTAAAACTAAATTAAAGTTATATCGCAAAAAATAAAGAAAAAAGTAATACAATTGCTAAAGCACATATATATATATATTAAAATAGCTACAATTAACATTAAAACTCATATCAAATCTAATAACAAAAGATAATAAAACAATAATAAGCAAAACTATAATAACTAGACAAGCAGACAGACAGACATACAGATAGATAAAATAAAAATAAATAAAAACTAAATGACATAAAGTAAAGTAATAAAGCAACAAAAAAGTAACAAACCTGCTAAAATTGTACTGAAATTGACATTAAAATAAAAAATATTAATAAAACTACAATAAAACTCAAACAAAACTATGGATAAAATGAAAACCATTGAAATAAAATAAGTTATATAGCAATAAAGAATAACAAACCTAATAAAAATAAACAAAAAATGAGCTTTACATTTTAAAAGTCTCGTTTAAAATATGATTTAAACTACAAAATAAACTTACAACAAAACTATGATATCGATGGATAGACGGATGGGCAGGCAGACAGACAGTGCTGTGTGGCAGTCCTGGGATGTGTTGCATCAGGATTGCATTATAGTGTCGGGGCTTTCTGATCTGATCTGATCTTTTCTCTTGCAGCTTTTGTCTTTGTGTAGTTCTCTTTCTCTCTTTCACTTTCTCTTAATCTCTTTTCCACATACACACCAACAGGATCTATTTCTCCTCCCCCGGGCTGTTTGCTAGAAAGAGCTTCTATTGATCTACACTGATAATCATGTCGTTTAGCTCAACAGCAGCTTGCTGGCGTGACTGTTTGTTGGTGTGTGCGCAAATTTTGCCAACGATCGTGGGCTAAATCTGATCACCCACCCCACTGGTTTCTGTATTTGCATTCGCGAAGCTCAGCAAGCCACAGTGCTCCATCCCGCGTCCGTCCTCGACCGCACGAGGATGTCCTTACTCGATTGATCTTCTGTCTCAGATTCCATCAGAGTCTGTTCATCCAGACCCACATATTCATTCATGAACAACCAGGCACAATACGCCACGAGCATTACACTGCAAAATTATGCCCCGGATCAGTTCTCGTGGGAAATTAAAGCAACTGCAAATCATTAAACCACAAGCTAAACATTATCGGGCATTTGCATTTTTATTGCACCTGAAAGAATGGCAAGACTCCATTATCTTCCCCACCCAGCGTGGGAGTGGGCCTTTATTATTATGTCGTCCCGTATAAAAACAATAGCGTTTAGCTGCATGAGAAGGGGAACGAGAGGAAGGTTTATTCTCGCTATGTCTGTGAGGGGTTATGATTATTGAAAGGCTGCGGCCAGGGTGTCTGACAAACCCAACAATGCCTCGTTTTGTTATGTAAATCCCATTGTCATCGAACCCGAGCAAACAAACAAGAGCCAAAAACAGCACCTTCAGCCAGACAATTAGCTCAACGTGGAGGAAGTTTTAGAGTTTGTCTCATTAATTTCTTTCACAGTTGGATGTCTGCCAGGACTGTGTCATATTTAGCCTTCAAATCTTCTTCTTTCCTCAGGTGAACGGTATGTGTGCGCACACGCCATCCCGCGTGTCTCGCGCTGTTGCGATGTCGAAAGAACACACATCTGCCTCGTTGGTGCCCCAAAACCGCCCATCTATGAACTTTGACCCGGATGAGACCCTCTTCGGACGGCGTAGGTAAGAATTGAGAAATGAAGTTTGTAAAGAGGGAAGGAAAGTAATAACACAGGGTTTGTGATCAGTTATTGATGTAAAAACAATCTTTCATTCACTTTACGTAGTGCAGCGTATATTTAAAAGAATGTAATATAAATGAATTACATTTATTCATCTGAAGCCTGTATGGTTTTCTACTGTAGAACACAAAAAAAAATATTTTAAGGGAATGTTGGTAACCAACCATCATGGATCCCTATTGATTTCTATTGTATAGACGTAAAACGTATTTCTCAAAATATCTTCTTTTGTGTTTCGCAGAAGAGTCATATCATGCTTCTGAAACCTTGTACTGTATGTCCAAATTCTTTATGATTTTACACTGTGTTGTCAAAGTTCAAAAGCACTGTTTTATACTTTTTATCGGTTAGATATTTGTAAACCCAGTGACGAACGTAAAGTGTAACTAATAATGATGATTTATGGCAAAAAATAAAACTCTCAAAACATGGAGATTTTAGAAGGACAGCAGCGATATACAGATTTAGAAAGACGTGAGATTAAATAAATGACATCATTTTTATTTTTGGGTGAACTATACCTTTAAATGTCATTTAAATGTCAATTTTAATAGGACTATATTTATTTATATGATAAACGTCCACCCCACTATTTATGATGAACAATTTATTAGAAAATTTGTATATAAATGACTACACAGTAAAGGACAAAACATCTGAATTTATCATTCACAATGAATAAAATGTTCCACATATAAGTCATTGCACTATAAATGTATAGGCTAAAGAAAACCGCAAATATGTTCAGTGATGCACAACCAGGTCCCATAAATCACTCAGAGTGCACTATATGAGCTGTAAGGGTAATGCTATTTTGTTTAAATATGACAATGTATTAAGTTAATGCACTAATGTCTTTTCAGTTCTTCAAGTTTCCATTTTGCCACAAATGACTTTCAGACTTGATAAATCACTGCTGGATGCTGTTTAATCCATTTGCATTAACATTGCCATATATTTTTGCTGTTTGGAAACATCCCTCAACATACTCATTAAGAAAAACTATCAAAAAAAGAGCTCTTTGTGCACGGAAAATGAAATCCTCAATAGACTATGTTCTTCGTCATCAGGCCAGGAGTTTTTATGCTACTTTTGCTGCACATCTTTTCACAATATATGCAAACCTTAGCAAATCGATGCCTAAAAAAAGACAATGATCACAGCCTATATTTAAAAATAGCTGTAGCAACATTATTTAAAGCATCTCATTCTGCATTTCAACAAAGTAATAGGTATTTTGAATAACATGATCTTGCTTTATTATTGGTTAATTTCCTTTAGAGTGAGATCTTGTGTACTTTTACAGTGCACCTTAAAACATTTAAATTATTCATATTTTGCTTTACTTTTATCAGTATTATATTAAATGTATACACTGATGACATGGGAACCTGAATATATATATCTTGATTTCAATCTCTTGAGTCCTCAAGAGCTCTAAACGCTCAGCTAAAAGAAGGCTGCAAAGCACTACTGCTATAGAATTGACGGCACGTCAATCCGATGGAAATCGAATGAGTGAATAATAGATGTGTGGAATGAGAATTGCGGCCACCCACAATGCATTTCTCCTGCATCTCTTGATATAGCTAATATCATCTGCTGCTGTTTGTGTGGAGATGCTATAATAGACTCTCCACTTCACCACCTCTCAAACAATCTCTTTTCATGTGTCTCTATCAAACACTTTTCATTCATCTCTACAGACCTGCACTGACCTGTTAAGGGGGTTTCAACTCTAACAGCTCTGAGTATTTGAGAGATGATGTGCGCAGGGGCATCATGCGCCGGCTTATTTATTAAAGAAATGTTTTTGGAAGGGTCACCTGTTGCATCTAGCTTAGTTCAATTTTGCTTGCAGCTGCATACGAAATCTACTTGGCTTATAAATCCGAGGGGGGCACGTGCCAGTTTGAGTGGGCACAAACCTTCTGACAGAGGGTCGTTAGGTGGGTGACTCATTCTGGGTGGGGATGTTTACGTGGGTTGTGAAATGGATTGTGTGTTTGTGTTGCTAGTTGTGGTGTGCGTGTGTGTTCAGACCGATGGTGACAGAGAGAGTCTCATTAACAGGCTTTGTGTCCTGCAGCGAGAGTGACATTGAGCTGCCTTCTGCCCGCTCTGTCCTGTGCAGATCCACTCTAGCTCGCTCACATGAGCAGATGAAGCGGGCCGAGCCAACACAGCAGGCTGTTTCTTCCCTAGGTTAATGTCAATTGACAGTCAAAATGCCTCAAATCAACCTATTTGCTGGAAATCACATAAGATGGATAGATCGCGTTTACTTGCGGTTGACCCTCCGTCAATTTTTCCTCAAACTACTTTTCATTTTGAACTAAGCCTATTTTTTTCCCATAAGCCCCTGTGTTTCTACTCAGTATGTTCTACTTTATCTCCTCTTTGTGCGCTGCATTTGATTTCGTTTACCAGTGTTTATATCCCCCACCTGAATTCTTCTCTCCTTCTCTCTCTCTCTGTTCAGATTTCTCAGTTTTCTCTCTCTGTGTGTTGCAGGGAGTTTATCTCGGGTCTGAGGGGCTTCAGTCAGTTCTACAGTGGGCTCGGTGACGCTTTGTGCAGTAAAGAGTCAACAGTTCTCAACAGCTCCCTCTGCTGGAATGGACAGGAGATGACGGACAAGTGAGTGCTTCATTTGTGAAGCTGATGATAATTGCATTGCTATAATAATACTCAGGGGCACAGGAACCATGTAAAAGTGCGCTTGAGTCATTAATATTAAATAGATGGCATAACATGTGCCCAGGAGTCAATGCTGAAAGGCAAGTAAAGTGCTAGCCAGGCATATTCACACGTCCCTGAGGTGAAGACTAAATGAAAGTCCAAATGAAATCCCACATGCAATTTTTGTTCAATTCAGTTTTGAAATATTAATGCTTATTGTTTAGTAGAGTTTTTTATTTTTGAAGTTAAACATTTTCAGTAGACTACATTAGGATTTGTATTAATAAATGTTTTTAATGTGATGAATAAACAATGATCTATTCTTTTAACTTGTGCATTTATTGCACGTTTTAAATTCAAATAAAAAAGGCAGTGTGCCATTGTGCTGTATGGAATGGATTTGTGACAAATAGTTTTTCAAATGTATATAATTTATATCAATTATATAATTTATAAATGTAAAAATACATTTGGAATCATTTGCAAATCTGTTTTAATGATATATTCACAAATTAGTTTGAATGGTTCTCTAGTAAACCATAATTCAGGATGTAAGAAAGAAATTACCTAGATACGCACGATCATTTCATATCATAGTTGTTGTGTTGCTTATAGTTTATTTCCTTGACCCATTGATTTCTATTGAATGGACACAAAACCAATGCAGGTCAATGGTTTTTCGGTTACCATCTTCAAACCTTCAATTCAATTCAAGTTTATTTATATAGCGCTTTTCACAATGTGTATTGTTTCAAAGCAGCTTTACAGGGGCAAACAGGAAAAAAGAAAAGTTAAAACACAGCACAGTGCATGGTGTTTATACAACGAGTAAGATCATTCTAATAAATAATATCTTATTTCTAAATAAATAAATAAATGAATGAATGCAGTCTCCCGGTGAGCAGGCCAACACTGCCCTGCTGTGGCGAGGAACCCAAACTCCAATGATTGATTAATGGAGAAAAAAAAAACTCGGGAGAAACCAGGCTCAACCGGGAGGGCCAGATCCCCTCTGACGTGTCATAGCTGCACTCAGACTGCTGACGTGTGGTTTAGGTTTAGCATTTAATACCAAATATTGTAACTTCAGCATTAATAAGACAAATAGTCCGTCTTTGCTCTTGACTGTTGGTTCTTCAAACCTTCAAACCTTCTTCTTCAAACCAGGCTTCTTTTTTTGTGTTTTGCAGAAAAAAGAAAGTCATACAGATTGAAATGAAAAGATAACAGAATTTTCATTTTGGGATGAACTATGTCTTTAATATGTATTAATATCTTTAATAGATTAAACTCTTTATTATTAAAGAGCACGTTTCCCGCGATCACATTTTTCAACCTTAAGTTAGTGTGAAATGTTAGAAAATAAGTTCACTGCCAAGCGAGATATTGTCTTGAACAGAATTCGCTTTTCAAGGACTACAGAGAACGGCTGGATCGGACTACAGCCCTCTACTTCCCGGGTACATGATGTCACTATTTCCAGTGCTTTTAATAACCTCCACCCACAGGAAATCGCCAAAAAGGGGGGGAAGGCTTCCTTAGAGAAGAGGAAGAGCTGCTGGAGTAGTTATTAGTGATCGTAAACATTTGACAGAGCTACGCGCTAAACGACCTTCACTTTCATCACAGTCCCAAAGCTGGTAATAAGAATTCAGGTACACACATTCTAAGATAACCAACAGTCAAATAACAGCTTCCATGACTTAAACATCGGCTGTGAAAGCTGTTCTGTGTAATACACTGATATTGTGTGTTTGTGCGCTTACCTCTTAAACACTTCTATGAAACGTCCTCTGAAGCCTGCTTGCAAATGTCTCCTAGTGAATCTGCTTGTTTTATTATGCAAATTGGGTCCAATTAAAAAGCTAAACTTACGCTTCTGTTATTAGTGTTGTTTAATATAACCGATGTGACTCCATTCGGTGCGGTGTCATTTCCCTCACCATAGCAGGAAAATAATTGGGATCTCTAACAAAGATTGATGTTTGCTCATACACTAATAAACCTCTGTTACACTTCGATTGATCTGCATGTTTTGAACTGATAAAATGAAGTTGATGTCATTGTTACTGTTTATTGCTATAAGCCAAAGTTTATGAATACATGTGAGAGGGGCACCGACCAATCACAACAGCCTGAGAAGCGGAAGCCAATCACACCCAAAAAACATAATCAAAGCCTATAAAACAGCCAAAGACTGGGTCCTTTAAACATTGAATTCTGTTATCATAGTGCTGTTTTCTGCTGTTTTATATAACCAGAAGCAAAAAGCCACATGCACAGTTTAGGCACTCTGCTTCTTGTCGCAATGTACCGCTTATGATTTAAACACTATATTAACCAATCAGTATCCAGAGCTCACCAGTTATGACTCACACAATAGAGTTTTTTCGTCTGACAGTTTGTATAAAGTGGGTAAAAGTAGCATATATTACAATGAAATCCGCCTCCTAAATGCTTTCCAATATTGCTAAAATCTCAAAATGTCCCTTAAGAGACATATTGCCCCCCAGCTTGTCACAAATCTTGAAGTCTAAAAAGCTTACTGAATAATACGGAAACAGCATAAGTGGCTGGTAGCCTAGCGGATGGGAGTTCAGTATCTAATGAGTTTGGCTGACTCTAGTTGTAGTTGACTGGCAGCAGGGCGTGAACTGTGCTGTGGGGTTACTGGCATTGGGTTGCCTGTGGTTGTCTGCTTAATTGCTTCTTTTCGGTGTTCGGTCTGTGACCGCCTGTGCCTGGCACTCCACATGCCCTATGGAACCCAATTGTCATATTCCTTGTGCACCTGGCCTGTACATTTTTTGTACTTTTTATGCTTGAGAAGATATTTGGAAGAATGCTAATGACCAGACATATTTCCCCCCCATTGACTACCCTAGACTACCTACATTCTTCAAAATGTCTTCTTTCATGTTCAACAGAACAAAGAAATGATAAAGTAATTGTTCCTACTATGGTAGTCAATGGGGGGCAAAATCTGTCTGGTTACAAGCATTCTTCCAAATTTCTTTCTCTGCGTTCATCAGAACAATGAAATTTATACAGATTTTGAAGGTGAGTGAATGTAATTCATATTGAATTCATAAATTATTTTGGAGTCGAAGTATCCCTTCAACTGCAGCTGTTTCTTGTAAGTGCAGCTGAGGAGTAAATGGGGGTGAATGGGTCTGGTCAAAACAGAATGGTGAACAGTTGGCATTAAGGGACAGACAGCTGTGTAAGGGAGCTCTCGGGCCCTCAAGAGTTAATAAGGACCCAAGATAGTAGAAAACAGAAAGACAAACAGACAAGGATGAGCGGGAAGCTCTGCCAAAATGTCTGTTGAATCTCAATGTCATACTTTGACCGATAATAATTAATTTTGGAATAGGCTCAGATTTATTGTATTAAAGATGAGATGTTCTTTCGCGTTATGCTCTGGGAAGGCAGCCATCACCAAAGAATGTGACTATTTATGCGGCCCTGATAAATTCAAATTAAAAATCAGTTCAAAAATGTCAAATCATAAACCTGTCATTAAACTCTGTAGTAAAATAAACATGCACCGCGGTTTTGATAACATTCCAAGTCATTCGGTTACACAAAAGAATAATCAGCAGAAGCTATGCAGAAATGTTGGGGAATTTAACATATTTCATATTGCGAAAGCTGCAGAGATCTGTTGTTGCATCCTTTGAGTGATGTATCTACCAGGGACAGTATAAGAGGCCAATATCTCCTCCACCAGCAGGTGTTTATCAGCACGACTGTGAGTTTAGAGGTTAATATCCCTTGACATTTCAAATCACCAAAACTGCCTCCTAGACTAAACAATTTGAACATCCACAATATCATCATGCTGTTGAGTGCAATACAGTGAGTGAAATATAGTGAGTGGTTCTGAAAACCCCAGAGAAAGTAAAAAGGATATTTAACATTTTATACAGAATTCTCTTTCTCATGTTCAATAACCTCCATCTCCTTCATCTGTCCTTCTTTGGCTCATGGTTTTCATGAATATTCCTGATAGTCTCAAGTGGGCTTGGGCAGTGGGGCATACTGGATGACTGAGGGGTTCCCAGCAGGACCATGAGTATGAGCAGGTTTGCTGTTCTCCCGCCTACAGTATGAGAATCTGGTCCAGACTGTACATCCACAGGGTGTTGCCGTCATTTCCTCTAGTAGCAGCTGGGTTGCATGTTTTCCCACTATGATCATGTCTGTGAACGATTGTTCTAGTTTTTTTTATAGCAATAATTGTATTGAAGTCTTAAAGAAAATTGAAATAGAGTGAAAGCTGGGTAAAACCAGCAATCTCAATACAGTTTCTTTAAATGTTCATCTATGTTCTTTCTGACACCGTTCAGTAATTTTGAATGAGTTAAAACCTTGCTAAGATATTGTGATGGGTAACTCCATATTAACACAAGCAAAGCCTTTCATTCAATGTGCAATCAACAATTTTATAGGATTTTAAAGAATATTTATCCTGTTGAATGTGTAGCAGAAGAAGCATTTTAGTTTTTTGTTTTCATGTTTTTCTAATATGCATTTACATAACTCATAAAAATGCTTTTTTTAGTCCTCTCAATGGCCTCATATATTTAGAGTGCTTCTCTGCCCTGCTGAAAAAACAACAGAAATTTTAATGGTTTTCATGAGATTAACCATTATCAACCATTTGCTTTTTCCATTAAAACCATGACAAAATTCGTTTTGGGGCATTATTCCAGTAGCATCCCACCAATAGAATCCATCACATAGCCGTTGAACCATTACAGTTTCCATTAAAGCCATTACAAATCCCTTTAAAACCGTTAAAACCATTATAACTTCTTTAATGGTTTCTATTGTTTGTTTCAGAAGGGGACACAAACAAATAGATCTTATTGTGCTGTGATCTAACATACATTAAGTTAGTTTCCTCTTATTATCTCAATAATTTGAAACAGGATCAACTAATAGTATGAATAAATAAAATCTTGTAAATGCTGTAGGTCAGAACCATGAGATTACTAGAAAGAACATTCTGGTATTTAGTATTTGATTTTACACATACAAATCAAAGTCACATATATTTCTCACTCCTCCCTCAGTTGTTATTTAATGGGAAGCACAGTATGTAAATGGTTTGGAATCACTGTTGGAAATAATGAGAGGAATACCTGATGAGCAGTCATCTGGACTCTTTCTAAAACATATTAACCAAATAAATGGCTGCTGTTTTTTTATAGTGGGCTTACTTAAAGGGACAGTTCACCTAAAAATAAAAATAATTTACTCGCACCCTTGAGTTTCAAATCTGGATAAATGTCTTTGTTCTGATGAACACAGAGAAAGATATTTAGAAGAATGCTTGTAACCAAACATTTCTGGACCACCATTGACTGTAAAATGACAGGTGTAGTCATAAGTACACCAGATCTGTTTCACATTCTCAAAGAAATGTATAAAGTAAGGAGGTCAATGGTGGCCAAGAACTGTTTGGTTATAAGCATTCTTCCAAGTATATTTCTCTGTGTTCATCAGAACAAAGAAATGTATACAGATTTGGAAAAACTTGAGTAAAACATGACAGAATTTAAGCACTGCATTCGGTTTTTAACGTCAGTGTTTGACTTTTTTCTTCACATGGTGTTTTATTTTAATCCTTTATTGTACATGGGCAAAAACTCTGTGCTATTCATTTAATATCCTCTAGCCTATTATAATATATCATTTTGCATTCATAAAATAGATGAATTCGGTGTGATGTTTTACTGTTTCCCCACAAACAGCGACCACCACATAAAGACAAGTTTTTCAGACACACGCTTCAGAGATGACCTAAGGTGTTTGACCCAGGTCGGTAGCTCACAGGTGTGCGCCTCATCCGTGATGCCGGATCTAATCTCTTCCCCCATTAAACGCTGGCCATGTCGTCTGATCTTCTTCCTCTAATGGAGCTCATGTCCGTATTATTAATGCGATAATTAAAAACGTGGGGGGGGCTGCCATCCAGAGTAATAACGAGGATAAATAAGTATGGAAATGTAATTTGGCTTAATGAAGAAGCAGTGCATGTAAAATAAGGCGCTGTGAGGGATGAGTGGAGAGGATTGTTAGGGGTTATGTCATCTCTTAGAATGGAGTATGAGGTCATATCCTCGGCTCATTTGTCCAGAAGTGCCTTTATCATTTCGCTGGGTTCTGCTCGTGTTCTCCGGGCTTCAGCGGGTGAACTGAAGGTGGCATCATGACGCACTCACATGTCACTCAGTGTCCCTCTCTCGCCCTAGTGCCTGTGTGCATCAACACTAATTAGCTTTTAATAGGGAGTAATTAACTGGAACATGAGTCCAAGGAGCCCTGAGGGAATGACGAACACTTGGGCGCCGACGCGCACGCATTTAAAACAGTTGAGGAAGTCTAACATATGCTCCAGTTGCTCAGAAACATTCGCATGCCAGCACATGTTTGACCCAGTTGTGTCGTTATAGGCCTACTGTTGGGTTCAGTCTGGGTGTTGAGAGCCAGAAGAGAAAATAAATATGAAAACTCAGCTTAGACATTATGACTTACTACTAGACAACATTAATATTTATGCCTCTGTTCGTAGTGAGTTATTCATTATAGCTTTGGGAAAATTGGAACAACAGAAGCCGCATGGGATAATTTATTCAAAAGCACTGATTTTTGTCAGATGGAAAGTACCTCATAAATGTCTGTCCTCATGTGGCAGTCACGTGCAATACTTATTAAATGTGAGATCCAATGAAAAAGGAATTAGTGAGTTGAAGGCATTCCTTTTTTTTCTCAAATTGAAATTTAATTTATGTTGTTGCCTCTAGGTGGCAGTAGAGCCCGACTCGAGATGTCTCATTCTTGAAACACCTTGCATGTATTTTTGCTTAAATTCTTTTTAGTCTTTTGTGCAAAAACACAAGATACATCTGTATGCAAGGGATTCAAATGAGATCATTAATTGAAAACATCTGCCTAAATGCTTAAAATAGGGGCTATAATAGACGATTTAATGGCACGTTCCCACTGTGACAATTTACCCCGTACAGTGTGACAAGTTCATCCCCAGCTGTTATCATGTGTTAAATGAACTGTGTCTTTTTTGGGGGGGTTACTGTATGGAAAATGTTCAACTTTTGTAGCAAAACAATGTGACAGCTAGCCCCTGTGTAAATCCTGTTGGCCTGCTTTATGATGTGTGCATCTATGTTTTACAGGTTTCCTGGTCCAAGCCTGAAAAAAGTCCAGCCTCACGCTACAGAATCCAGACAAAAACCTCCCGAGCCCATCATAAGCCAGATCATTGACAAACTCAAACACATCAATCAGGTGAGTTCACACGCTGTATATCAGAAAGCAGCACACGCTTTACATGTGAAATTTACTGCAAACATCTGTGAATAATCAAAGCTGACAGTACTCCAGGCGTGCTGTCAATCACCATGCAGACATACAGTCATACATAAACCTGTCACTTGTTATATGTCAAGTTGTGACCGTCTGCCCATCATCACACGCAGATGCGCATGTCTTGAAGCTATGTCGGGCTCTTGTGGATTATCAGTGGGTATGATAGGGGCTGCCGGTATCTGTGCATGAATGCAGACAAAGCAGAAACATTCATCGACTTCCTTTAAAAAACAACAGCTGTGTGTCATATCACCTGGACGGTGTGCTGGGTGTGTTTCTGTGTGTGTGCTCTTATATTTCATGTTCAGCACCTTGTCTGTTGTAACGGAGAGCCCACACTGATATATGACCCTTCAGTGTCCCGAGAGAACAGCATCTGGCTCATCCACAGGAAGTCATTGTGGAGGATCTGAAGGACGCTTCTTTCTGTGCTTTCTTTTTACCTGGAGGTTGTGTAGGGTGTGTTTGTGCGTGCGCGTGGGAGACCGTCTTCATCGCTACTAACATGTTGTTCATTTTAACAATTGTTAACAAATGAACTCTAATTTTAAATGTACAAATTTAAAATGCGTTTAGCACAATCGGTGTGACCTTGTAATATATTGCTTTCTGCTAATGTGTTGTTGTCAATGTCAAATCATCTGTGTTATAAGGGGCGCTAAGGGCAAATGCACATTTAGCTTGATCTCACAGGAATTTTTTACTATTTTACGCGTCGGCTAATGCATATGAATATGTACGATATGAATCCTACAAAAACATAATTATTATTAGAAAACGCCATACTGAAGCCCCTTCCCTGACCCCACCTCTAAACCTTACATCACTGGCACGGAAGCAAATCGTACTAAAATGTACAAATAAGATCAAACCTAGTGAAATTGTTATGAATTATCATGATATTGTGTTGGCATATTAGAGAAAGCTGCGATGGATAGAAGTTTGTAAAGATGTGATTAAGAGGCGAATAAAGAGAAAGATGTGCGTTTATTTACATTTTACATTTAACAGACGCTTTTATCCAAAGCAACTTATATTGCTTTATCCTATACATTTTACATAGGTATTTGCAATCCCCTGGGATCGAACCCACAACCTTGTGTTGTTAACGCAATGCTCTTACCACTGAGCTACAGGAAAGCAGTCTATATATGCAGTCTATATATGCTCAGTGCCGTCCGTTTTGTCAGAGGTGAATTGTATACAACAGATAAACACATCCGCTGCCCCTATAAACACTTTAACAAAAACACATCCTGTGGTAAATATTGTGGATTCCAGGGTTGTTTGTTAGACTGTGCACACACAAACATTGTGTGTTCACTATATTTTCAGGACACATTTGTACCAAGAAGTGAAAAAAACCTCATCAATTTGAGCAAAACCTTACGTTGGGGACGTCTATGTCTATAACCACACGTATGAAAATAAACACGTAAAGACCGTAAAGACCACTTTGCAAGATGTACATACGGTTTCGGTTTTTAATATCAATTTATTAATTAAAAGAAAGTTGTATTTTGTTCAACCGTTGAACCTGCGTTGTTGACGTCATCTGAAGAGGTCTATAAGGTTAGAATGTAGTGTTTTTTACTAGCTGTGTATAAAAACAGTTGAAGTCTATGAAATGTCCTCATATAGATAGTAAACATAAGTGTGTATGTGTGTGTGATGTCTTTCCAATGGTATTTGCTAACAAATAGCTGCAATCTCGTGAGAATACAATTACAATCCTACGTTCAGACAAAGCCCTAAATGAGATCTTAACAAGACACAACAAAACCCAATCCCATAAGCCAATGCCGTACAAACTGATCTCACACTGTAAGAATGAATATACAGCCCGCATACGGTTGAGAAATCACAACTGATTTACTTCGACCGCCGGTGTTTCCTTTTTTTCACCAGAAGAAACATGTTTTAATCAAACATTCACTTCACTCGCCCAATGGTGAGATAATAGTTTGCATCTGCTGTTATCTGGCACCGTGCTAATGTGTGTTCTCATTCGTCTCCGATAGCCAAAGATTTGCGTTACCTCCCAGGGCAGACAGACAGAAAACTTGTATCAGACATTTCCCAGCTTTTCACAAAGGCAAAATCTAATTTTCTAGCCTGTGAGGCCTGTTACAGTTTGTATATTTGTCATGCGCCGCACTTACTTAATGTTCCGCGCCAGTTGTTGTAATTCTATAAAACATTTTGGGTGTGGATCCATTGGATTTTATAGAGCAATAAGGTTTTTGGAAGGTTCAAATATTTCTGTTCCCATGGCCTATAGCGTGACAAGACCAAAAGTGTTTGTGTAGCATCACTAGGGATGGCTTGTTGGCTCACATTTGTTCTTCTTCTGAAACAGACATCGGGGACAGCGTTACCCTCCGAAAAGACAAAACCTAGCCCTCCCTGTGCTCCACAAACCCCCTTTTCTCACGCCTGATGGCGCTGACGTAATGGCTCAGCGGGGCCAAGTGTAGAGTAGAGCTCGCCTCTCTATAAATGCAAAAAATGACTTTGTGATCAAACCTATTCCGACTTGGCGACTACTCAAAGCATTTGTGTGTTCTTTTCTGCGTGCCTAAACATGATTTCTCAGTCTTCAACATATACGAGTAAATGCATTTTCCAGCAGTGAAGTAGATATTTGGTGCTCAAATTTGCTAGGATTTATTGGTGGAATTGCAGGTATGTTTTAGGACGAAGCTGACGTGTCCATGTGTGCTTGTGTGTTCTTGTTTCTTTGAGTGTCGAACATTTACTTGTTGATCCATAAGAGCTGCACCAGTTCTCTGTGTTTATATGGAAATTGTACGTCTCGTCTTTTGTGGACTGTTTACTTCCTGTGAGGAAAGCTGTTAAACTGAAAACCTCCTGTTTGTTGTCGATAATTAAACATAATAAATGAGTAAAATTTCCCTGGACAAATGAGATCAACATTTGGCTTAACCAGTCCTAAAAACGCTCTACACAAACATCGTGAAGCAAGGAATTAGTCTGTTCACCTTAAAAGGGAAACTGCGGAACAATCTCAGACAGAAATGTAGGTTTATACTGTGCATGTGGATTATACATGATGGGATTCATTACGGGTGGAGATGCTCGGCGCGACACCACAAATATGTTTGTTATCAACACACTTGAATGTTCCTTTTTCAAATCTTTTGATAGTTAATATCAAGGCCACGTGTTAATATCAAGGCCAATTGTGACTGACTTAAACTTAAACATTTGTATTTCTCATTGTCTCCTTTTCTGTAACGTGTTGTCTCATTGTGTAAGCATCATGAACAGACAGAAGGAAAACAAACATGACAAGTTCTCTGTCAACAGCTGCCCTCGCATACAGTTTAATTTACGCTGGTCGGCAAATTAGATTTTCATATTTGTTGAAATATGTCTTTCCGTTGGTGCCGTCATCAAAACCATCTGGACTTTTTCGAGTATTGAGTTACGGCTTAAAAAAGCCATTTCCCAGTGGAGTTGAGGGGATAGTGGTGAAACACTGCAATTATCTGATTGGTCTTTGATTATAGGACTTCCCTCGAGCTGTGAGATGTGTCTGCCATGTGTAGAGCAGCGAAGTGAGGATTACATGTCAGCTCCCATGTTGTCCTAGATTTGTGGAATGTCCCGTGAAAATGTGTTTTTTTTTACTTACGAAGGGAACAACTCTGGGCTAGAAATCTTTCACTCGTTCTTGCAATATTTCCAGACCTCTTCATTTTATTTCCACACATTCTCAATCTCTCTTTTTGAACTCCACCCTACATTTTTATGTTAACGCAACATTCCCACTCTCCTCTCTGGATGTGTTGAGTTGTGTGTGACATACTCCAGTCCTACAGCTCTGCTTCACTCTAATTAGATCCAGCGGCTGAGAGAGAGAAGAGAGAGAGAGAGAGAGAGAGAGGTAGCAGGTAAGGCAGGAGAGCAGACATCAAAACAAACCAGAGCTCCACACATTCCATCACGCAGCTTTATATCCTACTGCTGCCTCCACCAACAGACCTCAACACCTCATCTACTCGCACACACACGTGCACGCTAAACACACATTCACAAACATACACGATACAACACAACCTTTATATGCATTTACTGCATCAGCTTAACTTAAACATTTACTCAAGTACACAAACATACTCACTTGTTGTATGCGTAACACCAAAACAGCCCTCATGACTCATTTTTGTTAACCTGTTTCATTCCCTGATAAAGGGGAGAAATGTTCATATTTTATATGATTTACTTTTAACAAGATGCATATTAGTTTCAAAATGAAATGCAAGGTCCAATAGGAAAGGTTTATGAAAATGTCATTGATACATATTTTTAAGTTTTAAATGAACTTTCTGAAATTCTGTTTTCATTTACTCACCCTCAAATTGTTCTTAATCTGTATTCATTTCTTTGTTCTGATGGTTACAGAGAATGATATTTGAATATGATTTTAACCAAACAGTTCTTAGCCACCATTGACTACCCTGGTAGGAAAAATTCTTTATAAATGTATTTGTTCTGTTGAACACAAAAGAAGATATTTAGAAGAATGTTTCAAAGCAAACAGTTCTGTGGCACGTTAACTACCATTGTCCTTTATCTTTCTATGGTAGACAATGGTGGCCAAGGACTGTTTGGTTACAAGCATTTGCCCAAATATCCTTCTCTGTGTTCATCCAAACAAAGAAATTGGGACGGATTTGGAACCCAAGGGTGAGTAAATGATTTTTGACAATTGATGACAATTTTTTGGATGAACTATGCCTTTAATATTTGTATTATGTGGTAACCGCTGTATAAAATCTATAAGGTACTCCAGGCATGTGCTCTATCGTGAATAAATCAAGGGCATTGTTAGGCACGGCGCAAAGCGAAGACATATTAATATATATATTGTGTGCTACCCTTATTATAAGATCTTATTCAAGCTTGAAATATTAAGTGTTTGGCTGGTTACTTTGTAATTGACTTACCAGTTTCTGATCATTTATTTTCTTTTAAAATGCTTGTTAAACATGCATGTGGTTCACCAGTAGGTCATGGATGGAAGGGTATTACTCAAACAGTCACAGTCGCTTGAATCCATGCACACACAAACACATATTTATAGGCCAACCCATACTCACAGACACATGCTCACTTCAAGCTTCAAAGATGCAGTTTAATTTGTATTTCAGTGGATGCTGGTGTGTTTGAAGGTGTGTAGGTATGAGGGTTTCTCAAATGAACTGTGACACCTGACATTAAAGCTGTCTAGCAGGCTCTTCATAAATCTTGAGATATAGAGTTGGGGGCTGGGTTTGACCCGGAGAAAGCACGTAGTCCTATCTTGATGGCCCCCCACACGTCTCTGTTTTCACTTGCTTTTTTCTCCAATGACTCTCACACAACAAATACGCTGTAAATATCTTGTTATGGCTGTCTTGTTCTTCTTACAACCTTGATGTTTCTGGTTGGGTCTTTTTTCTCCCGTTTTTCTCACAACTAAGTTTTCTTTTCTTTTTAGGTAAGAAAAATCACAACTGGGACCTCTGTAAAATCCCAGTTGTTTCTCCTACAAAGCAATGGGATTAAACGGACAGCATAGTGAGATTGAGGACGTTTCTTACTTTTTTCGTATCCTGAGAAAAAAGATTTATACGTTTTCTATAGAGTTTCAAATGAGATCTCTTTAGTCACTTATGCAAATCTCAAGCACTGTGCTATAAGATTTATCAATATACCCATCTGTTATAAAAATGTATTTAGTTTTAATAGCAGCAATAGTATTTAAATATGAAACTGAACATTTATCATCAAATTCCTTCAGGCTTGAATGACTATTATAGCACTTTACACTTACTGTATCAACAATTGTCCACTTTGCGGCTCATTATTTTTCTCGGCTAGAGTTGAAACAAGATGGCGATTTACATGTAAGGGGACCGGCAGTGTATGTAGATAGATATTACCATTCTAAGGTAAAAAAATATATCTCCTCATTATGTAAGGTCACCTCTAAAGACATTTACGCATTTGGCAGACGCTTTTATCCAAAACTACTTACATTGCATGATACTATACTTTTGTGTCTGAGTATGTGCAATCTCTGGGATCGAACCCATGACCTTTGCGTTGTTTACGCCATGCTCTAACCACTGAGCTACAGGAAAGCTATGTTATGTATAATATGTTGCATTTCTGTCGAGAGAAACTCCAAAGAAATTACACTATGGACCTTTAAACAACGGTGAAATGAACCATTATAGCATCATCAGCCAATACACTTGTACTCTGGCCACTTTTCAATACGTCTTTACAATAAAACTCACATTCCCTCTCTTTTTCTCCAACCCCCTCTCCTCCTCTGTCTGCTCCTCTCTCCCCTGCTGACTAGGAGGTCAGACAGAGCACATGAGACGTCTTTACCTTCCAATTAGTTGGCTTCTAATGAGACTGAAGTCCCCCCTCCCCTCGGCAGTCCCCATCCCAGAGGCCGGAAGTTTGATGCCCTACTACTGCCACCAATTTACCCACACCCATATCAGCCACCCCACTGGATACAATTACTACGCAGCCAGCCAACAGCAAGCTTGCGGCCAGATCTCAACTGTGCTGAGGAAAGTGGGGTTGCTTGACCAATGTGGAATGCATAAATAGAAATGTCCACGGTCAGCGGCAAACCTGTTTACTAACAGGACACGTTTGTTAGCGTGTTGTGCTGGAACGACTTCCTGTGACATGATGATGTTACAGGAGGTGCTTCCTGAGCCACTGAAGCGCAGTACTTTATACTTGTATGCATATAATGTGGATACAGAATTAAAGAGATAGTTCACTCAAAAATGAATATTCGTTCATTATTAACTCACCCTCCTGACATTTCAAACCTGTCATGACTTCATTTCACAGAACACAAAATAATATATTTTGAAGAATGCTGTTTTGTGTTAATACAGTAGAGAAGTCAATGGGACCAGTGTGGTTTGGTTACCAATGTTTTTTAAAATATCTTCTTGTAGGTTCTGCAGAATAAAGATTGGTAACACTTTCCTTGAAGCATGTATGTATAATGCAAACTAAAAGTAGTTTTAAAGCATTGTAATGCACCTTTTAATGCATTGTGATGTCTTATAAATAATTGTTATTACAGGTTATACATTATAACACTTAGCAATTCATTGTTAAACTACACAAATTGGTTATAATTCTTTATAACTAAATATAATGCATTAAAAACACATTATGAAAAAATGTATGCATTTTACCCTTTAAAAACTCTTTATAATGCATTATACATACATGCTTCAAAGAAACTGTTACCAAAGAATGCATCAAGACTACATTTATTTCGTTATTTATTTGAAGTGAATTGAAAACGGTCACCCAACTACCATAGGTACTGTGGACCTAACAAACATGATCATTCATTTTGATCATTCTTGCACAAAGCGGGCATACATTACTGTCTACATACAGACTGCATAGAGATCCAGTTCTCCATGAGAGAAGAGGCACGCAGGTGGAAGGTTATGGTTGTCCTCTTTCTCAGGCTGCAGTGTAACCGAAGCCTCCCCCGGGCTGCCTGTGATATTTGGCTCTGTGCGTTGTTTCTCATGGATTGTCTGTATCTCCCAGCGTGAACTGGGAGAGGAACCTTAGAGAAACACAGAGCTCCGTCAGCGGCCTCGCCGGGAAACACAACAGGAGCCTCTCGGCGGGTCAGAGGTCTCACTTCCTGTTTCCTCTCCGTGCCGGGTCATCAGAGGGTCTTGCTGCGAAGGATGCAGACCGCTCTATCTCACTTTCCTTTTGTTTTAGGCCCCTCACAACTCAGATCACCGTCCCAGAAGGCGCAGCTAGATTATGGGAGGAAGAGATGATAGGAAGGAGAGGTGCTTAAACATGTGGAGAACTGTTCAGTGTCAGTGTTGATATGGGCCTGTAGTAAAACGAACACACACATGCACACGTTTTACAACTTAAGGGGATAGTTCACACTAAAATCTGTTATTATTTACTCACCCTCTTGTCACAAAACAGGATCTTTTTTTAAAAGTTGGTAACTGAACAGCACCAGGACACATTGTCATATTGTATGGCCACAAAACCAATGCAAGTGAATGGGTGCCAGTTAACAACATTCTTCATTATCTTTTTTGGTTGTCTACAGAAGAAAGAAAGTTATACAGGTTTGGTTTAGGTATCAACCCAAACTCATGAGAATTCTAAAAGGGATACTTCACCCAAAAATGTATATTCTGTCATCCTTTACTCACCTTCGATTTGTTCCAGATCTGGTTAAATATTTTTTTTCCTTATGAACACAAAGAAAGATATTTGGAAGAATACTTGTAACCAAACAGATCTAACCAAAAAAATACTTGATAAAAATAATGTTGAACACAAAAAAAGACATTTTGAAGAATCGAGGAAACCAAACAGTTCTGGGGCACTTTTGACTACCATTGTTATTTTTCCTACTACGGGAGTCAATGGGGGGCAAAATCTGTCTGGCCATAAGCATAAGAATATTTCCACTATAGCAAAGCCGTGAGTTAAGAAATGTCTTTTAAGAAATGTCTACCTGTGCTATATGTGGGGATAGTAAAGTGATGTTTCTCTTAACTTTACTATTCTGAAGGAGTATGCTTTAATGTTTTAAATAAGATTTGTAGATAAAAATGTAATTGCGCAAACATATAAGTTTCTATCATCACAAAATTATTTAACAATGTTTTTGAAATGTATAGACTAAATAATTTTTAAAAAGCAGCAAAAAAGATCCCAGAATAGATGTTAACGTCTCCAAAACTGCTTAAAAGTTCATTTTAGACAAAGGGTTCCTCTACTGAAGATGCAAAATATTATATTATGAAAATATTCATTTTTTTGCATAACATAATTCATACAGTTTTGAATAACACAAAACTATGAGACTTAAAGGTCTTAAAAAGATCAAAATAAGTGAGAAAAAGATTAATAGTATAGGTGATTAAGTGAATAAGAATAAGTGAATGACCCTAAATTTTTAAACGGTACAGTTTCATCGGACGCACACGACTGGCCCAAAGTTAATTCCCAGTGTGTGTTTGTTTATGATATAACAATATAAAATAATATTGAATTTCTTTTCATATTAATGTATATAAATATTTTATTCTTTATATTACATCAAAACTACTTAAGTTAAGTTGGGGCCCCATAACATTTGTTTATGTTTTTGGTGCTGAAGCCGTCTACATCTCTTATTTCTCATTGAGGCCTAAAGGATGGACAGAAAGTGCAAGTGCATGCTGTGTGTTCATGAAAGAATGCTGGGCTGGAATGGGGTGAACGGGTTGGTGATATCAGATGGACGTCTTCAGACCACATGACTCTGGGAACGATTGTGATGACATGTCGAGCCCTGAATGAGAAGACAAGCAAAGCCTGCTCAGACGCTAATTAGATTTAGCCAGCGGCCCTCATATCAGACGCTCTTTTAGCTCCCACTGCTCTGTCAAACAATCGGCTACATTTACTGCAAACACGCCAACATTTACATTAGCTTGATGAAAGGACCGTGAATTCTTTTCAACTTAAAACGGCTTTAGCGTAACACATTTGTAGCATAACAATGAAGCCCTCCCTGCTGAAACAGCGCAGCTTCGGCTTCTTTTTCTCAAATGAATAAAGATATCTTTCAGGCTTTTCCAATCTGTAAACTGTTTTGCTTTCTTTTGATAAATGGCTTTGTTACGGTGCTAGAGAAGCTGCTGTAAAGGGCTTGTTTGGATTATGAAGAAACTGACTGAGGAAATGTGCTAAAACACCCATAAATCATCGTCGGAGAAGCCCACACCCAGATTTATAAGTCGGCTGGAGAGCGCCCGCTCTTTGTGCTCCTGTCTCAACAGGTACTAGTTGTAGGAAATTAATCTGTCTCTTTCATCTGTCTCAGACTCACCATGTCTTGCATGACTGCGTCTGCTTCAGACAGGTGAGAGAGGACACTGATAGCGAGAGAATGACCGAGAGAGTGAACAAGGAATAAAGGTCCACACAAACCTCAAATTGAATAAATGTTGGGTAATGCGTGAAGTGTGTGTATGTGTGTCTGTGTGCATTTGTTTTGAAGTTTCCATGACTCACACAATAAAAATGTACCTTTTTTATCTTTGTTTTCTCAGATATGAACCATAACAACCCAAGTAATTTTAATGTCCTCACCCATCCACAGAAACTTTGTTTTGGGTCTGTTTATGTTTATATGCAACCTTACATTCGTTCCATATAAATGAGGAAATGAGCAGCAACTATCTATGTAGGGCAAAGGCAAAAAAACAAAGCAAACAAACAGCAACCCTATTCAAAGCTTTCAGTCTGGGTTTGGGTTTCGTGTAAATTAATTTAGATATAAATACTTCTCCTCATTTAAACTAATATCATAATTAAGTTCAGTAACAACCATTTAAGACCAGAATTTAGTTATCCTACAGTCGCTGCGTATTAAGTTAAAGGAATAGTTCACCATAAATGGTCCCTATTTATATTGCATGGTAATAAAAATTACAACGGGGACTATTTTTGGTGAGCAATTCCATTAAAGGGATAGTTCACCCAAAAAGGAAAATTCTGACAGTTCTGGGACATCATTGACAATCATATTAGGAAAAAATATTGTATTATTCTTCTCGTTCTGTTGAACACAAAATAAGATATTTGAAGAATGTCGGAAAGCAAACCATTCTTGGGCACCTATGGTTCTCAATGATGTCCCAAAACTGTTAGTGGCTAACTTTCTTACAAATATCTTTCTTTGTTTTTAACAGAACTTATAAATCTATACAGGTTTGGAACAACTTGAGGATGAATAAATTAAGACAAAATTGTCATTTTTGGGTGAACAATCCCTTTCATGGGGAAGCGCAGTGGAAATCTGCTGTTATAGTCAGACGTACATGTTGCTTATGCATGCAGTGTAAAGTGGCCGTACGGCAGCAAGCAAAACACAGTATGAAAAGACCGCAAGCCACACACACCATCCGGCACGAGTCCAGACATGCACAACTTTCATTGAAAGCAGGCAAGGTAAATGATACGATGCTAATCACAGGAAGAAAGAAAAAAGTCCTTCTTCATCGCTTGATTTCCTCCTCGGTTTCTGTCTCACAAACATATAAACATGTCGGCCCTCTGCTATCGTGCAGGGAAGACTTGTCCCTGTATTGACCCTGTTTGTGTGCTGACACACAGGATATGGTGTTGCTCAGTGCGGCTCAGCTCTGCTCCAGTCTGGGGCCAAACCACAGGCTTTATCTCCAGCCCCTCTGGGGTCTTTATACCCAAGCCATACACAACCCTCAGCTGCTCACTGCCGCCCCACAGCGTGTGTTGTGGTTACCAGAAAAAGCAGGAGGGTGAAAAAAACGTGTCCTCTCATGTTTTCTCATTGTTAGGGGGTCGGGAGTTGGATTTTTTTTACCGGGGTTGGAGAAGCATTTAAAGACTGAGTCTTACTTAGAGGGGAAGAGTGAGGGAGTTAAAGGAATAGAGCCACTATAGATTTAAATTATTTGTCTATTTAATTTAACAAATATTATTTACTAACTCTTATGACGTTCGAATCCGTTATGACATTTGTTCTTCTGCAGAATACACAAGAAGATATTTTGAAGAATGTTAAACACTTGCACAAAACCACTGACACATTTCTCAAAATATCTTCTTTTGTGTTACACAAAAAACAGTCGTATACGGGTTTTGAACAACGTAGGGGAGAATAAATAATGAAAAAAGTTTTATTTTGGGGTGTACTACTCCCTTTAAAGCGTTATTTAACCAATAAAACTCTGTGGTGCCCTAGAACAAACCATCGCTATTATTATTGCGAATATTGAGGATTAGACATTTTTAAAAATCCCTAACTCTAAAAGTTTAAATGCATAATGTGTCCCACACAATTTGTGTTCAGAAATTGAATGATACCTCAAATTGTGACTTACTGAGGCGCATCAAACTAAACTGAACTCTGGTTTGCTGTTGCTGAGTAAATGAGATCTGCACTGGGCTAATCATTGTTTGTCCTGACATTATAATTTCCTGTCTGTTAGTTTTCTCCGTGGCATACGCTTCATTGGTCATCTGCTAGATTAAATTGTAAACTGCCGTGTGGCATTACAGCATTTCTCCGAGCGCTGACCCTGAGCAGAGTTCAGTCCTGGTGTGGGTCACAACAACAGATTTGGTCCCTGTGTCTCTTTTGCCACTGAGCAGTTTGCCATATGTTGGCCTTTTGTGAAGTTTTCCTTCACGTTCTGTGCATTTAAGGGAAGAAGGCATCGCGTGGCTGAACAGACGCTAATTGCATTTTTGTGTTCAGCTATGCTGCATTCCTTCAGACCCATGTTCCCAAAGCCTCTGGACCACAGAGAGGAGAAGGGGGAGGAGATGGGCAGTCCTTAAAAATATGAGACATGGTCTTGATTTATCGAGCATATTTTTCCTCCATGCGTCCTCAAGGCACTAATACTTTTAACAAAAGTAATATTTAAATGATAATTTCCTAGAAAATATTGTTGTGCATTTGTCAAGTTGAACAATTCAAAGTTATTGCCGCATTCATTCTAGCCTTTGGGAACATTCATTTCACATCTTTTGGTATCAAGAATATAAAAAGTTAAATAAGGTTTTATGTGTTTCAGGCCCTAATTACGGTGTTATGTGTCAAATAAATTCAACTTCTCGTCAGGGTGACATAGTGGCACCAACTAGAAATTTAATCCACGGCGCCAACTGAAAGCATCCTGTTGTACCTCAGCTGGCCGCTACACGTGTGCACGCGTGTGGGCGAGTGGTTGGGGCTCCATCCATTCGCCCTTCTGTCTGTACGCCCCGTGCCAAACAGTTGTCCTCGAGCCTTTCTCTCTTTCCTTCTTTCTCGCTCTACCTTTTTTAGGATTTGTTTTAAAATACCCTCAACCACACGTCTCTCTCTCTCTTTATGACTGTTTGCTTTCAGAGTTTTAAATGGTTTGTGAGGAGAGCCCGTCTCACGTCGTTACTGGGCAACGGTCTTTGGGAAGGAATTCAGAGCCCTCAGTAAATGTGCTTGGGGCTTAGACTCATGCCGCTCTCTAAAAACATGCTGCTGAAACAAGAGAGCCGAGTGCATTAAAGGCCCATTCCCTACTGAAATAGCGCACGGGGAAGAAAGGGACGTTTGTTTATCTTTCAATTTCATTTACAGCTAAAGTCATTTTTCATCGCAGGAGCACTGTTTCTCTAGGTGGCGCTGTTTAGAGCGCATTTTGACACGCATTTCGAGCTGCTTTTGTATATTTGATGCTTTTTAGTGTCATTGCCGGCAGGCAAATGAATCATAAATGAATCAGTTTCTCTGTCACTGCTGTAACTTGCCCTGGACTTATTCAAACAGAAGCTTCTGTGCCTCCCGTGTTCGGGTGTGAATGGAGGTCTGTATGGAGAGCCGGTGGAACATGTTGTATGACTTTCCCCACTGACCTCCTGAGAACGTGCTGACTTTAAAGATGGGGGGGTTGTGTGTTTAGTAGGTTCTGTTTATCTTATAATATATATATAATATCAAATAATATAAAAACATATACTGTAGTTTGTTGTGACCGGCAAGCTGGTCAGTGGCTGCTGCTTTCTGTGTATCCATCCATAGCAAGACCCATCTGATCTCAATTTTCTCATGTATACAAAAACAAGAGCAACAAGATACAAAAACAAGCGCATGCTTGTGTCCGCACATCGGAAGGAAATCAATAAAAAAGAGAGACAGAGTGGAAAGATTAAAGGAACGGCAGAAGAAAAAAAGGAGGGGGATGATGGAATTTTTGCACTTAAAGTTTGGCTGCACATGGCAGCGGTCGATGTATGAATCAGCTCATTTAACTTTTATCTTTTATGTCTGTCTCTGTTGCAGTACACTTATATAAAAAGAAAAAACATCTTGGAAACTGAAGTTATGACTCCTTAAACCAAACTTTTTCAAGCTCTTTATAATAGTTCTAACTATACAAGAGCATTAGTATTAAAGTGATAGTTCACTCAATAATGAAAATGCTTTCATCATTTACTCTCCCTCTTGTCATTTCAAACCTGTATGACTTTCTTTCTTTCTTCCGCCGAACACAAAAGAAGATATTTAGAAAAATAACCTGCACACACAAAACTAATGTAAGCGAAGGGGTGCCGGTTTACATTTTTTTTCTTCTTTTGTGTTCTGCAGAAAAAAAGTAATACAGGTTTGAAATGACGAGGGTTAATAAATGATAACAGAATAAGTGGACCATCACGTTAACAGAAGAAAGATATTACTGGTTTGGGATGACATGATGATGTCTTGTTTTTGGCTGTCAACTATCACTTTAATTTGAGTTCTTGCCCATATAATTGGTAACAATGTAGACCACTGCTCAGCAATTTACGAAATCACATTTCTGACATTTCTTGACCTCTTTGAATCCTAATGAAATCACACGATTCAAAACCACATCGTATTCTTATTATAACTATGAACATGCTTTTGTTTATCCAGATCACAGACGTCTACCATATTTATTAAATTTACAGTAAAATACAAAATGTTGCATTTTTATGACAAATTGGTTTCAAATTTCATTTTGTTCGAGATTTCTGTTTCAGTATGATCCACGAGCACATTATGACTGCTATACAATACATGTCCTAGAGCAACATCTCTCAATAATGTTGTAACACTTCACACATTGAACATGATGAATGCTTACATATGTTGAAAACCTATACGCTTGGCCTCTAGTCATCAGGGTATAATGTTCTATTCCACCCAAGTTGACGCAGTTAATGGTAAATTCTTCTGTCTTCTCTCTATAGCTTTTGCGAATGGTGACGTTGCCTGGAAAGCGATGGAAGGCTCGACCAGCGGGGGGCACCGCAAGAAGAGTTCCGGCCCGGCAGGGTCAGACAGACGAGGATGAGGAGGGTCTGGAGAGTGGGGACTGCGATGATGAAGATGAGTGTACTGGTGTTTCTGGACTTGGTCCACCCCCGAGACGCAAACGCCTGCGGATTATTGCAGGTCGGTTACCCAGTAATGTTTTACCTTGTTTGTGTGACCAAACACTGATCATTTTGTTACATTTCGTACAGTTAATTTTTTCTTTAACAAGGTTAAAGTAGATGGGCAATTCCGTGAAAATGTAAAGCTTACCAAGAATAAGAATTGTTTTTACCAACGGTTTTTACTATGTTTACAGCACAGATTTTAACATTTGGTGGTTCAAATACCCATGTGAGATCTCTCATCAAAATTGTAAAGCATTTGTTTTATTTTTAGTGCATGATTTTTCATATTCAGGTAAGTGCCATTACAAGGATTGTCACATCCATAACGCTACATATTCCTCATAAATGGACACATGAAAATTTATATAAAGTAACTATTTTATGTTCTATAAAGAGAAATCCTTTCTCCATTCATTGGGTATTATTGCTTCAGGATTGTGCATTTTATTTTCCCTTTTTTTAAATATATATAGACTAATATTCTTTAATGTTTAGAGACTATCAACAAGGATTCAGTCAAATATAAACAGATGGTTCAATATAATCGTAACGAATTCATTCTCTGAGCATTTTTATGTCATGTTCATAACACAAAATGTCATGTCCATAACGCTGGAATTGCCAAGATGTTAAAAAGTCTAATCTGGTTTGCTTGTCTGGTCAAGTTAATGTTTATGGTTTAAGTTAAAAGGATAGTTCACCGCAAAATTTTAGTTAGTTAGTTAGTTACATTTACTTAAGCCCGAGTTATTCCAAGTCTGTGTACTTTTATACTTTTAAGATATTTGGAAGAACGTTATAACAAAATAGTTTTGTGGAACCATTGAGGACCAAAGTAGGAAGAACCTCTATGGTATAGTCAATGCTGCCTCAGAACTGTTCAGTTTCCCATACTCTTTAAAATATGTTTTTTTTATGTTACACAGAACAAAGAAAAAAATATATACAGGTTTTGGAACAACTCGAGTGAGATTAAATGATGACTTTAAGACCATCTGGCCTCTTGAACTAACCAACTCCCAACCAGATAAGGCTTTTATCTTTTTATCACCACTCTAGTTTAGCAAAAAAAATTGTATCAAAGCTGGTCCCTTTGACTTGTGTCATTAGTTTGTTATCTATGATAAATTCTCCCAGTTTCGCCGGTTACAGGTAGCTGTCTTTTATCAGTCACCACTTGACCTTCTCATTGTCCGAGGGAACAAACAGCGAACATGGGAGATGTTCCCTTTGATGCAAAACAAAGCACAAAAAACCAACAAACCATGTTAGTGCAAAGAAACTAACAGAGGCGAAGAATAACAGTAAAGGGGCAGGAACAAGGAGTTTGATACTGACTGACAAAGCCGGCCCAGCTGAGCAAACACGACGGAGGGAGTTGTCGCCCACCTCGTGTTGTTGTGGCAGAGATTTGGGTAGCACCAGGGTTAGGCCAAAAATCTGACACATGTGGGGGAACAGGATAAAGCACATATCAGCGCTCAAATTCACCCGGAGGAAGTTAACCGATGATAAAAGCGTTCAGCGTGGAGTTGTGAGGTTTGAATGCTCTCTGAACTCCGAGGCTGAATTGTGTTTATGTACACGTCCCCCTTCCCACTCTTAGAGGATTTACTGCCGTAGTTATTAAGTATGAATAAAATGTGTTTTGGTTGCTTGGCCGAACAGTTGCCGATATATCTTTCCTGTCTTGGAATTTTATATCCATCTGTATGTGTGTGTGTGTGTGTGTGTTAAGACCTTGAGAAAGGCCTGTGATGAAACAGGTTCACAGATAACAGCAGATAGGCAGAAAGCTGCCGGTGACACAGTAAAACACGGATTGGCCTCGGTGTCTTTCATCCCATTTAGGTTGTTCAGGGAGGGAGGGAGTGGGGGTCAGGAGGTCACAATGCCGAAGGTCATCCACAGGCACGTTCACTAATGGAAGGCCTGTCTGTTCCTTCTGCACCGAGATGGACGATGTAGATCTTGTTTCTCAAAGCTCTGCTTCAGCACAGTGCAGGGGTCCGGGAGACGTGATGGGCAGAACAACAACAGGGTGTAGACAGGCTGCAGCTCGGGTCCAGATCCCGTTTACATCAAAGCTGTCAGCCGGCCAGTAGTTTCGGGATGTTCCGAATGATCCAAATTGATTGATATATGATAACTGGCTCTCGAAGGAGATTCCAGGTTTTCTCACCCCCAGGTCTGCCCCCAACCCCCATACCAGCCTGTGCATTCTATAGAGAATTCCAGGCCAGCAGAGCTATTCCAGGAAATGGGCTGTGTGTGTGTCCTGTGCACACACCCCGACACACACACAGCTAGCACTGGGGTCATGTCATCTGCCCCCACTTTAATAGCAATAATCAAAGTACTGTGAACTTCTCACTTAAGGATCGGTCTTGTTTTGCAGTTCAAATATGTAAGTAGTCTTCAATCAAGGAACAATTATGTGAAGAAAAGTCACCTGAGATAGTAAATCTTGCTTTCTGAAAAAAATGAAGAAGTAATACTTAAAACAAGCACGGGTTTCCGCCAACATATTAAGAAAAATAAACTTGGATTAAATTTGAATTGTGCAATGGTCCACTGTGTAATTTTTGGGATGTCTTCGGAGGTTAATAAAGAACTTACACAATGAAGCGTTATGTTTTATTACCTTAGAATGAATTATTTCTATCTACATTCACCGCATGTTCTGTCAGTCGTCGTAGTGTTTGGAAAGGGAGGAGTGGAGTGAGCGGTTGGTTGCAATTCGCAACCTTGCCGCTAGATATTACTGACTGGACCTTTAAGTACTTTATTTATTTTTCTTACCCCATTTTTAGATAGTTGCACCGGAAAAAAGATGTGAAAGAAAGTTTATATGAGAAAGGGTTTAAGCATTTAACCTGAAATAATTATAAAAAAAAATACTACTGTGGTACTTCTTCATGACAAATTGTTTGAGTTTTTAAGTAGTTTATGGTAAAAGCTTTTTGAGGGTAGATTAACCATTGTGTGATGTTCGGTCTGTAATACCCTTTTTCAAAGTAGACTAAAAAATTTGGCAAATTTTAAACCTCTTATATTTTTTTAAGAAATAAAATCCACCTTTATAACAGATTTTTGTGTTTGTGTTTTTTTTAATGACAAGTATTAATAGTAATATTACTAAAGTAAAAATATTTTATTTGTCAGAATCTAAATAATGCAACGGGTAACTAGTTAGTTGGTTGGTCGTTCAGTCTGAAGAACATCACTAAAAAGGGCTTTTCCCGCAACAACAACAAACAAATCCTGCACTATGTCCTCTACATTTGTAATAATTGTGATATTTATATTTTCTTGTCTATTGAACTATTGCTTTTCCCGGTTTTAATATTATATGTAAGTCGTTTTAGCTTACAGCATCTGCTAAAAAAACGAAAATATAACACAGATTAATATCTTTTTTAATTGAAAAAACATTTCTGGTTTGTGTTTAAAATGGTGGAGTGCTTTTAAAAATATGTTCTTGTAATTGTAAGCATGAGAGAGATCTACCAAAGACATACACCTGCTCTCTTTCTCCGTCCCATCACTTTTAGTTCGGTTCATAATCCTGCACCATAAATCTCAAGCCCAGCTGTCATCACAGCCTTTTATTTCTCCTTTTCTCTATTGCTCCTTTATGACTTTCCTTCTTTTTTATCTTTTTTATCCCCCTCCCATCTCTCATCACTGATTTGTGTTTCCATAGGCTAACACAAAGTATCTCATTCTGTCTGCTACTAATGATTGGGGTCTGCTGTTTGCCTTCCACTTTCTCACCCTATCCAAGCTCCCCGGGTCTTTTCTCATTTTATCATTGTGGAGGCCCAGGCGGACTTGATGAATGTAGCTATCACTGAAGGCCCGGACCCCTCCAGCGGGGGAATTTCGCGAGGGCCGGTCGGACTGTGCCGGGCTCCTCGGCCCTGACCGCTCGGCATGGGTCCTCTCAAAAGACCTCTTGTTATTTTCCAGCGCTCAGGAGACATTCGTTCACTGTAAGTGCTGAGGAGCATTTTTTCTTTGAAGCTCTTTGGCCTTTTATCAGCAGGCAAGGGTTAGCAAAATACAATGTGGAAATATGCCCGTAATGTGAAACATGTAGCTCGCTGTGTGAGAGTGGGCTGGGCCCGAGTCTCAGGTCTGCTACAGATTTACTCATGATATAGAGAGATGGAAAGGTATGGGTGTTGATTTTTTAGATGGTGATGGGCAGTGTGAATTTGCGAGACAGACACCAGGCACGGATATTTTGACACGGTTAACATAATGTACGCTTTTCTTGCCGCTCAAATAGTTTCATCCTTCCTCTGATGTTGAGATTGGAATGCTAACCAGCTCCATGTGGCACCCCTGACCCCTATCACCTGATAGGTGAGGAGTACAGCACACGTTTTCCATTACAGCACACCGGCATTCTGCAGTCTGTCTGCACTACAGCCGTAAACAAGCTGCGTATGAGGCAAGCATGCCCGGTGCTATAGTGTCATGCTGTGTCTATTTGTGCACGTGAGTTTGTGTTAATGCAAGTGTACAGTATGTTTACATGTCTGGATTTATTTAGGTATTCCTATGAGGACAAATTTGTCACCTGAAGTGAGCTGAATATAATAAAATCTCTCTTTGGATATGTTTATTTATTACATAAATGTGCAAAGTTAGGTCTGTAAGTTTACTTTGTCTTGAGGACTATCTCCAGAAAGTTAAACCACCCATGTATTTTATTAATATATCACAATTAATGCTCATCCTAAAGTCATTTATTAAGGAAAATAAATTTTTTGGATGTAAGTTGTATTTTTATTGGGTATTTTAGTAACTAAGCTTACTAGGCATAAATATTTATATACAATAAGGATCTATTTATTAACGTTAGTTAGAGGTTCCGCGTGTTATTTTAATGGAGAATCTATTGACAGAAATGCAATAAAATATACAGAACTATGTCTTCAGAGGTCGATAAAGACCTTTCATAATGAAGCGATATGTTTTTAATACCTTAGAATGAGCTATTTCTATCTACATACACCGAGGTTCCCCTTGCATGGAATTCACCATGTTGTTTCTACAGTAGCCCTAAATGGACAAACTGCTCTACAGAGCGGCTTTCATGAATATTCATTATCTCTTTCGACACAGAAGGGAAAACGTGACGACATCTAGTCCTGTGTTAGCCAACGTAGGGCTTTGAAAGGAAGAGGGGTTGGGTGGGAGTGAGCTGTTAGGGATCAACGCTAGATGCTGCTAAATTTCATATAGTGGACCTTTAACAAAAATGAATAAATGATGCAAAACTATAATGCTCATTGGTAGCTCATGTTAGCTAATAAATTAACTAACAAATACAACCTTACAGTAAAGTGTTCTCATGAGCTCTTTTAAATAGTTAGGTAAATGTGTGTATGTGTGGTGGTTGTACAGTATGTGCAGGGTGTGGGGGGGTTGTGTGTGCAGGTATCAGAATGCATGTCCATGTTTGTGTATATATAAGGGCATATTCAATAGTGTTTGGATTGCAGATGTTTGGCTGCAGTGGTCCAGGTGCTTGGAGCTACAGACAGCACAGATGTCTGCACATAATGTATAATGTGGAAATCAATCTGAAACACCTGGAAATGAACACAGCAAAAATGTTCAGGAAATGAGCAAGAGCGAAGTCATTTTCAGTTGTCTTTACCTTCTCTTAATATATGATGTTTGAAAACACAGCCAGTTTACATATATGATATATGATGTTTGAAAACACAGCCAGCGAATGTTTCTATATCACTTTTGTTTCGCATGATCAATTAATGGTTTTGCATTGACTGTGTCTTTCAAAACGGCTGGTTGAAACCGGTTCTGTGAGCACCAAACTCTTAAAAATGTCCTGCACGTCTTGCAGTGAAAGGAAAGGGATAGTTCACCCAAAACCAAAAATGTTGAGCAAAAGAAAATGATCAAGTCTCTCTGTTTATCACCTGTGTAATTGTATTAATTCTCATCTGGGGCTGTTTGTATGACATCATGCACATGAGCACATGGTTTGTTTTCTTCCTCTTTGAGGAAGAAGCAATGGCACCATCGCATCTGCAAATAATCCTGATCAGAGAGTGAGCGAGCGAGACAGAGAGAGAGGAAGTTCGCCATAAGAAACAGGCTCCTTCAAATGCTTCCTGATTTCTGCCTCACGTTATAAACAACAATCCCTCCCACACCGTACACGCTTATAAGGATAATCACACATACACACACACAGACAAAATAATGATACCCAACCACCATTTGGGTAAACAGTGCCTCCCTAAATATGCACAGGAGCTAGACAGCTAGTTTCTATAGATAGGTTGTATGTACTTTTAAGCTCATTGTAAAACACTTAACATGGTGGCTGTGAGTTTATGGCTTCAAAACATTGTTTATGTGGTCGACCAGTTTCAAAAGACTAACAAAGATGATATTGTCATATCAAACGTTGGGGAATAGCAAAAGAAACTCCACAACTGGGTTAGGACAAGTTAATAAACCCATTAGAGTCTTTTCACGCAGAAAGAGCGTTCCTGAGAATTTCCAAAGGAGTGTTTGTTTGTGTAAGACTTTTATTTACATTAGTATGTGTTTTTGACATGCTAAATTGATTCCAGACATCTTCCTGCGTCATGTCCGTCTGGAAACACAAACTGCTTCTAACCTACTGCGGGTCATCCACGAGCTATGGGGGGCATCGAGAGTGGTGAAAGTTTTAACATTTGTAAACATGAGGGAAGTCATTTCCATTCATGGCATTTATAAACGCTACATTGAAAATATTTGGACTCTCCCTTACAGAATTTTTCCATATCGTTTCCACTAAACTCAGTGGTGCTAAGGCTAGATTTTTTTAATCCCCAAACCCCAAGAATTAATTTTCGTCTCTTGCTATTTGGGTTACAGACATGAATCATACCTCAACTCGTGCGGCTTGTTGAGGGGAAACGTGCTATTGCTTTTCTAAGCAATCAGCTTTCGTCTGGTAGATGATGAAATGGGTGAAATTTACATTGAAGTAAAACTCGATGGACATCCAGAGACCAGAATAACCTGGAAGCCATCCAGTTTACCCTAAAAATATTTTTAACACATTGTTAACCAGAACATTTTGGCAACCGTACAGCCATGCCCTGGTGACCGCCCATGCAACTTAAAAACAAGTTTGTCATGTTTTGTGCAGAAAACTGACATAGCTAGATTATAATCATCATAGTTTTACATCAACTATTTTTTGTCAGGTTTCAGAATCTGGTTCTGAATGTTTCAGTTAACAGCTTCTTTGGTACTGATGATATGCTTGGGATAATTACAAGGCAGTAAGTACTCATAGAAGCCATCAAAGAGATCAGTTTGTCTTTGTGTGTCGATTTCTTATGAAAGCCTTGACCATTGCACTAGAAATTGTATTCTCCGTTGTTCAATACTCCGGTATGTTGTTTCCCTCTGAGTGTTTC
This sequence comes from Triplophysa dalaica, assembly GCF_015846415.1. Lineage (NCBI taxonomy): Eukaryota > Metazoa > Chordata > Actinopteri > Cypriniformes > Nemacheilidae > Triplophysa > Triplophysa dalaica. The sequence continues at coordinate 11,955,743 of NC_079557.1, forward strand.
TCTCTCATGTTGTATGAACTTGAGTGCTAAAAATATCCATAAATCTAATAATGTGCACATTTAGTGAGAGAGCAGCAGTATGACTGAAGTGAATCATGACACGGTCTTGCTCACGCCGAGTTGTGCTAATTAATATGTGTTGACATGAATTTGCCCCACAATGGAGCCCATTGAGTGTTTAAAGGGGAATGCTGACACGAGGCGATGATGGTTGAAGGAAAAGAACCAGTTATCTATAAATGTAAAGTCATACTTACTTTGTTACACTGTTAAAGTCATTACAGAAGAGGGTTTCCTCCTTTAGGATACTTTTCCCCCTGTTTTTTTTTACTTTCTCAGTCATCCCTCCAGTAGATGCACCCCTCTATCTGTTCTCTTGAACGCCCCACCCAAGGTTGCCAAGTCCACAGGTTTCCTACAGAATTGGGTTCAAACAGTTGCCGTAGGTTGTTTTTGATTCCATGGGTTAAAGGTGGAAGGATTTTTTAACGGCTGTCATTAAGGGATTGTAGTCACTGAAGCAACCAAAGGAAGATATTTTGAAGAATGTTGGTAACTGAACGACAGCGGCATCCATTCACTTCTATTGAAAGGAAACAAATCCAATGCAAGTCAATGGGTGCTATCGCTGTTCGGTAACATCCTTCAAAATGTCTTATTTTGTGTGCTGCAGAAGAAAGAAAGTCATACAGGTTTGTTCATGAATAATTTTTGAGCAAATGATGACAGAATTTTCATGTTAGGTGAACTATGCCTTTAAGATGAAGTTATTTATAAAAACAGACAGTGCTTAAGATTACTACTTTACGGAGACAAGACGAACTTGTGTGTATTGCATAGCAGTGAATGTAAAATGTATTAAATTGGCCAATGGGTTGGCTTTGTTATGCAGATATGGCAACTGTGGCCCCACCCACTATAGTCTCTCTCATTATGCAGAGTGATGTAACTGTGTTTTGGTGTACTGCAGCTGTGCACTGTGCCACAGTTGTGTCTTGGTTTGCTGTAGTTGTGTCTCGGTCTACTGTAGGTGTCTTCCTGTGCTACAGTATATTTGTTTATTCGCATGGCTGTAGTTGTGTTTTGTTGTTTCCTGGTGTGTCTAATCAGGCTGGCTGTGTTGTACTATGCTTTAGCTGTGTCTCAGTTTTCTGTGTCTTGGCCTCCTCACGACTGGCTAGTTTTTCTTGGCTAGCTGCTGGCTGCCTGCTGGAGTGGGCCTGTGGTCAGGGTGATGGGTGTGGAAGCAGACGGTCACATTCCTCTTCTGTTCCACTGTCCACAGCAGACCCACAGCAGCAGCAGTGTTGACCTGAGAGTGAAGCTTACAGCTGCTGCGACACTGTGTGTCTGTGAGAATATAGTGTGTGTTTACAAATGATCTTACATTAGTTGAAGCGGTTTTTGTCTGTTATAATGGCTTTTTACTATATGATTATAACAATTCTTCATTTGTAATAATGAATTGTTTAGCAGTAGTTTTATTATATTGAATATTGTTATATTTTTCACTGTATGATATCATTATATAATACTTGACCCCAGTCTGTAAAAACCAGGCTAAAGTCTCAAAATGATTATCAATCATTTAATTCTTATCTTTAATTTCCCTCTGATGACATGTCTCTTTACATGGAATTGTTAAAGATATGAATGATATCAAGATGATATGTTTACCTAATGCTTTTTACATTATGTAGGATGATTTCATGTACAATTTTAACAAATGACTAGATGGGTTTCACAGACAGGGTGACATCATATAAATTATTTGGTCTAACTAATCTAATAATTATCTACAGCAAATCAGTAGTTTAATGATGTTTTGTGATTTACAATCCATTGCTTGATATGATAGCTATAACAACTGTCTGAAAAGATAAATTGTTTACTCATTTCTGATATGAGGAACGTTTTAGCTGAAGGAATCTTTTTGTTTTCATAACCCGCCCCGGCTCCACAAATGAAGCAGCAATGTGGACCATTATTGGCCACTTTCATAAGAAGCACCTGTGTTTGGAGACTGACATTCCATGCGCTTTATCTAGTCCTGAAGAGCACCTGTAAAGCAGACAGTAGCTTCAGAATAAACACACCAACTTCATGTCCAGGTGAAGGTCTGTCTGGCAGTTGTCACTGATCTTCTGTGCTGTATGATGAACTATATTTCAGATCATTTAAAAGACCTATTGGGTTTTGATGAATGTTCCAGACTAGTTATACAGACATCGTATACAGACTGATGAGAGTGTTTGAAGAAGTATATAAAATATATTTAGTGCCAAGTTAATGTTTATACTTTTGTGCAATTTGTTTTGTGAATGGTTCTCGTCCGATCTGAAGATACTGCTATAGTGCAATGGTGTTGTTGGAGGACATTTCTATGCAGTTGCTAAGGTGTTCTGATTGGTGGTTTGCACCTTGTTTTGTGGTTGCTATGGTGTTTTGTTTGGTTGCTAGGTGGTTACTTACTGGTTCCGCTTTGATGGAATTCTACAGATTTTTTTAATTTTGTAAAAATCATTCATCTGAATGCATAGAAAAGTAACAAGCGGCTAGTTGGAAAAGCAGGAGAGGGCCAACGTTCAAGAGTCACGGGTGCAACTGTTATTAGGGGTTTTCATTTTAGTGCAATTGCAGAAATCTTAATTTGCTGGATTTTACCTGGATTCTAAAAAGGTCCTGAATCCTGTCTAATACAGCAATAGACAAACACTTTCCGCCTAGTTAAACATCATGCAAGCTTATATTTTCATTAGGGCTGTCGTGAATAATCACATCCAGAATAAAAGTTTGTGTTTACATAATACTGTATATGTCAGTCTACTTTGCATATTTATTTAGTATCTATATGCACATACGTGTATAAATATTTAGGAAATATTTACATGGACTTATCTTAAGTATATGCAAGTATGTTTTTAATCATTTGAAAGCCCTTATTTTCATGTCTTTATTGAACATACCACATAAACATTCACAGTCCCTATCATGCTTTTCTTCAGCTTTATGAGCGACGTGTTTAGCATCACACCACTAATAAGAATATTCTCCTCTCGAGTCGGTTTGTTTGGGAGTTGTTCAACATCCTGTATCGTTGCTTTATTTAGAACAAAGACTTTCTCCTGGGTTAAGGAAAGAGAAACATATAGCATAAGAATCTAAACACCCACGTTCCGTCTCTTCAAACACAAGGGACTTATAATTCTTCTTCAGCAGGTTGTGAAACACACCAGCTCTTTTTTCTGCAGTTAGCTAGTGTCTCATTCTTACTGTGGAGGGCTGCAATAAACATCTCAAATTAGTTTCTGTGTTTTTTGTTTGTTGTGTGTGATGTATTGCGCTGCTGGCACTAAGCCGGCCCAAGCCTACCATTACCAATCAATGGCTGACTGTTGACCTTTCACCTCTGTAACCGGAGGTCGTAACTCTGTGATAAAGCCGGTTAGACTCCGCTTGCATGGTGGGGACTCCTGGGGACTGATACTCCTGAAAACCCATAGCCTCTGTGAGCCTTTATAACATTGCTTCAGACTGTCCCATGTTGGTCATGTACATTGTTGGGAGCGTTGTCTGTTTCCTATATTTAGCGTGCCAGCCTCCACATACCCGTCCCACTAATTGCCACTAATTTTGTTCGGGTTATATCAGATCCAAGAACACGAGTTTATCAGGCCGTCTTCCCGTTCTATGGTTCCTTACAACGTCATTCACACTATTTAACACAAGTGTTTGTGGCTCATTATAACCTGATATTCATAGTCACATTGTGGAGTTGGGCCGTACACGTTTGTTGTCATCCCTGTTTTGAAAGCCTACAGCGGAAGGCTTGTGGTAACCATAGACCCTATTCTACTCCCTTTCAGTTCCAAACTCTTATTTTCGTAAAAAGAGTTTCTGTCCTTGAACATTTCTTAGGACCTCTCATACACACACACACACAAATATGCAGAACAATAACCTCACACACTCCAAAACACACACACATACACATTCATCGCTCGCTTATTCACATGAACACACCTTGTCTGATTTAGGGTGTAGTGTATATAAAAGCTGTATTGAATTACACCTCAGCTTTAATTGGACTCGTGGTACAGTGAGACGCTGTCACAATGAAAAATCGGCCTTTCAGGGCCAGTGGAATGTTTAACCGCTGGCTTGTCGGTGGACGTAGGGAAAGAAAAAGTTAATTGTCCTCTGGCTCACGTTCAAGCTCTGTCGTAATTGCAGAGAAATCTCGAGGAACGTTCAGCGCAGAGGCTTTATTTATTTGCCTCGTTCCTCTGTTTTAAAGTCGGCCTTGCTAAAATGGGCCCACGGGCATCCAGGGGACCCCCTGAGAGAAGGCCTCCAACTCTTTTCTGCGCCAGGCCTAGTTCTCACTGGCTGGCATGCTGAGTTCAGGGTCTAGAATTAATTAAGTCGCATGCTTTCCTGTTGATCCCACCACTACGCAGCCGCTGGTCCAAATGGTGGACTTCCTCCCTGTGGGCTTAAATCCCTCCAAACGAAGGCAGCGGTATGAAGAGGTCACTGTGGATGGTATTAAACGTGGCATGTGATCTTAGTTGCTGAGATCGAATTTCCCCTCCAATGGATTCAATTGAAAATGCGAAGAACATTAACATACGGACAGGACTAGATTAACACACGTAGGGAATTTTTCTCCCCGACCCCCATTGTGAATGGGCAAGGTGCATATGATTAAAAATGTCCCACTTTGTTTGGTCAACAGACTTTTACAGACCTGTAAATTCTTGTGGCTTTCTGCCAATTGTGAGATGATCACTAGTAAGTTGTTGTGTTTACATCTGACCATAAAAAAATCACATTTGCATTGAGTCATTTAGCAGAGGCTTTTACCAAATGCCTCATACAGTTAAGGACAACAACAACCATTTCTCTTTACTATTTTGGTTATTTATCCTGGACATCAGTGAGATTAAATGAAAATTTTAAATTAATCGAAGATATTACTCCTGAATCTCACAAATGTCTCTGTTAGAGTTTAAAAAAGTGTGCATATATTTGCCAAGTCGGCCTTTAAAAGTCAATATCTAATATATCTTTTTTCAATATGAACCCAAACCTTTTTCATCAAATTGACCTCAATCCAGATTATTTACAAAACAATCTACATTCATTTTACACCTCCATACTCTGTACAGCAGCGGAGAACATTAGGAGACCCTTCCAAATGTTCATTTAATCAGATGTATCGTGTCCATTCCAATCCAGTGTCTGTTGAATTACAACAAAATCTCAGGAGTGACATGAAGTCATCCAACGGCCATGTGAAAGACTGACAGAATGAAAAGACTCATGAAAACTGTAATACAAATCCAGGTTATCACATAAAATCATTTGTAACTTTCCCTAATTACTAAATAAATATTGTTGTTGTGATGCTTAAAAGTGAATATGAATGTGTCTTCTTTGCAGTATTTGAGGTCTGAAAAAATACAGAGCATCTTTTCGGTTTTAATTTTCTTCAAATACATGCAAATAGAAACAATATTTTATATTAATTTGGGATAAATATTGTTAGTAGTTCACAGAATTTGACCTACTGTTTAAGTAGTAAATATTTCTGCAGCTGTATTTTAATATTTGCCCCACTTGTGTGATTTTCCCTTAAACAAATTTAAGAGAAACATCACAGACTAAGTTGAAACATAAATGAAACTACTGTGAGCATCAAATCTCTTGAGTTGAAAAAGCAACATCTGAGCAATAAAATGTACCTCTGCCTGTGTACTGTGTGTATTGCTTTGTATTTGCTGTTTTGTGGATCTTGATGTAAATACAACAGACATCAGGAATTTGAGATATGTGCCGCATGAAGTGGTCAGCACGTGCGTCTGTGTGTCTTGGGTGAATATATTTCTCCTCAGCTGGAATGTAGAGACACTTCACAGGGGATACTTCCACACATAGCTGGCGTTCCTCATCATTCTTTACTTTATTACTGATATCCTCTTTCCTTTCTCATAACTCTTGCCTCAGCTCTGCCGCCGTCATGACTGATTTTTAAGACAGTAAACCTCAGCTTTAGATGTTGAGCGTTAACGAAAAGTTGTTTTATTTATTTATTCATTCCTTTAATGTAAGATTAATCGCGATTTAAGATTAATCGCGATTAACGGCATTCAGAATAAAAGTTTGTGTTTACTTGATATATGTCTGTGCATCTGAATTTTGTATTTATAAACACATACACAATACATATATGTATATACTGTATATATATTTAGGGGATGTTTGTATGTATTTACTGTACTTATATTTGTGTATCATTTAAATTCTATATAAACATTTATTGAATTTTTGTATTTTATATTTTTCTTAAATAAATACATGTATGTGTTTATAAATACAAAATGAATATACACTTAATTATGCAAATTATGCAAAGCACATCATCTGGAAAACATTGCTTATTTTATTGCACACAGAATAAATATTGTAAGATTCACTTACATTGTAAATCATAAATGCCACAAAAGTATTTGCTGAAAATCATTCTGCCATAGCCGGTACTTTAGTAACGCATTGCAGATGGACAAAAGTGATGTTCCAGATGAAAATCCATACAGTGACGTACATGCGCTCTGGGAGTTTTCAAACATTTTAAAAGATTTGAGCCTTTCATGTTCTGTTGAGCATTTCATGTTCTGCTTGTCTTTTTCTAATCTCCATCCAATATTTTCTCTCTCTCAGACTTGGCAGATAACTTGGCAATTGACGATTTGATGCTTCACGAGTTACTGCTGACTCCTCGATTGGCCACAGACACCCACGGCGGAGCATCTGTACCCGGAGCAGGACGGGCGGCTTGCCTTTCCATTGGAACCTTCCTTTTTACCATCATTTTTTTAATGCTGGATATCCAGTGATCTTCAATCTTCTCCGAGCATCTTTAAACTCATTTAATGAGAGTTTTAAAGAGACGTTACTGATGCCCGTATGTACATACAGCTCCATGTTTCAGCCAAGGACAGGGGAACCTGTTTTTCTTCTCAGTCTCAAATTTTACATTCACTTTTTAAATTTTTTGGTGGAATTGAGGATTTAAGCATAATTTTAATGCCCAGACCCAGACAGCTCCATTCTTCTACAGCATGAAGAGCACATACTCTACGAATACACATAAGAATCATGTTCTTTCCCCTATGCTTGTATGCCACACAACAGCCGTGTGTTTTACATTGAACATTGCCTCCCCTCTGCTATACACATGCCGTTTTACACAAAGGCCAAAGGCTTCTGTAGGAAAAGGAGTTGAGTCTCCTTTAAAAAGACAAGGAGACGCTGCTTTCGTGAGTGAATGGGCACTTAAAGGAGAAGTAACCGTGACCAGAGGAGTCTAGGAATACATACAAGTGCTCCAGCGGACACAGCCTATCACGACTGTCTCTCATATACACACTTATGTGAGCCTTTCCTCTGCCACTCATTTCCTGTGCAGTAAATGATGCTTGGAGTACTGCACATCAAGGCATCGGCATGTTGTTTTGAAACCGCATCCTTACAGGACGACACAGCTGTACTTCATTTTGAAAAAAAAAGAGGAGATGCTTTTAAACTTTTTATTAGAATGCTGACTTTCTCTTTTCCGAAATTGTGGTATTTTATATTTGTCTTTGTTTTGATGTCTCTCGTTATCTTATAGGCTCCCTCTCTTATTCTTTAAAATGTTTAATTAGAATGATGTGGTTAAATTTACTTCCTCTTTTCACCTTCCATCTTTCACAGGTCACCATAGCATTTGCATTCAAGAAAAGATGATGATGGCTTAATAGATCGGTGCATGTCAAGTTTCGGACCATTTATCTTCATATGCAAAGGGCTAAACATTTGGATTCAGATCAGATTGCTCCTGTGATCTTACTTGGAAAACTTGATGTTTACAAATTGACACTTTTTGACACAAGTAAATTCATTTCTGATCTCTGTGTGGTTCGTAAATGGAACCTTTGATCTGAGGTTTTTAAACTCTGTTTTAACCCCAAGTTTGTCCTTATTTCTTATTTTTCCTAATTACATCCTACAAACTGGTCACTTTAATTTTAAATAATTTGTGAAGAAGACAATTTTTCTATATTAATCATAATTTTTATGTTGAAATACTTCACATACACAGCTTTTTTCAAAACTTTGCTCTGTTTTGTTTTGTTCTAAAGCTACTTCAATATCTCTCCTAAAGAAAAATGCACCATGCTTTACAGTATGACCAGAGCTCACATGTTTTATATGTTTCACACATTTTTGAGGCGGATGTAGTGTCCGATTCTGTCACGCTTTCAGGCCGAATAGCTATGTGTTGGTTTTATTTGACTACAAAATCTTTTCACACATTGCAGCTTGGTCAATATTATGCTTCATGCCAGGCTCCACTTCTAACTTCATGAGGTTCATCGTGAATAATGCCTTCTTTTGTGCCACCCTCTCCAACCGACCAGTGATATACAGAGCTCTTGATATGGTTCACTGGCACCTTCACGTCGTTCTCAACTGAACCCTGCAGCTCCTTCACTGATCACTGGCCTCTCTGTAGCTTCTCTCACAGGTCCCCTTGTTCAGAGTTTTGAACGACAGGCTTTTCTGGACAATCTCTAGGTGGTTAGGTGTAGCCCCCACTTACTGATGCAATTCAAACACTTTGATAATGTTTGTATCCTTTTGCTAATTTAAACATTTGTTTTGCTTTATCTGTAATTTCTCTGTAATGCTCATTTTGTCTTCATTTTCACAGCTGTCCTTCAGATTCACAGACTAGATAATGATCACTTATCCGTGGGGTTTTATCCAGAAGATGTGGTAGTTATTTTAATGAGACACAGGTAGAGGCCAATTGTAAGTCAATTGTGTGCTTGTTAGGGCAGTTTCTTTCGCATCTGTGTAAACTTAAAGCTTCTGCAATACAGTAACTGAGCAGTTTTTTTTCTCCATAAAAATAGACATTATAGTTAAAAACATTTCAGTTTCACACCGTAGAAATGAAAATATCTATTTAGTAATTCACCAAAAGGATAGGTTAGGTAAAAGTCTGACAGAGAACTGTGTGTTTAAAGGGTATTTATTGTGACCTATGTGATAAATACACCTGGCTGAAAGTAGTCAGAAATCTTTTTGTGTTTACACGTTAAGTTGAAGGCATATAAACTTTATATACATACTGTTTGCGGTTTGATGGAGTGATATAAAAATCTCTCAACTTAATGGAAACAAATAGTTTGCTTTCAATACAGTATGTAGTAAATGAATTATGTGCTCCTGCCTGTAATGGAATGTGTTGAGAAGCGTAATTAAACTCTGAATTCTGCAATACTGTTTATACTGGTGCTGATTGCACAGTGGGGGAGCATTCAAGGGCCATTTGGCACATCTGAGTATACTTGAGCTTGGCTTGAGCTGTTTAATATCCAAAGTACAGGGGGAGGGGGAAAATGGAGCCCTTCATTCACGTCAGGATACAGTTACTCGAACCTCATATTAGTAAAGCAACTGTCCCGTCTCAGTAGCCTACCTGCTTTTTTATTAACCAGTGTACAGAATGTTTAGTGGTCAATACTCATTTTCAAGGTCGAAGCTGTTATTTCAGTGTATCGAATACTGTACAACCCAAATGCTGTTTATTTGTGACAATAACGTACATGTGTTATAATTTCAAGTTTTCATGTAAATAATAATCAAATAAAAATGTTAAAATCACAAGCGTGATGTTGTTATAGTGTGAAATGCTAGTGCATTTATGAAGTACCCCCGCCGTCCCAAGATTTTAGATGTTATTTGTCAAATACAGCTATTTAAACAACTTGAAATTAAATGAAATCTGGCCAACTAGACAGTGTAAATAATTAAATATAAGATACAACAACCTGATCTCACAGGAATTCGTAACTATTTTACTAGGTGGCTATTTCGTATGAAATCGTACTTTGTGATCTGACACTATTGCACGACTAGAAAATAGCTCAACTGAAGCCCCGCCCCTAAACCTAACGTCACTGGAGTGAAACGAATCGTCCTGAAACGTGCGAATGAGATCGTACGAATTCATGTGAATTAGCCAAAATTAGCCACCTCATAAAATTGTTGTTTTTGCCGTGAGATTGTGTTAGAGAAAGTAAAGATAAATAAACAAAATCTCACAGGAATTCGTAACTATTTTACCGCACAATCTTATTTTTACGTTTTAGTATGATTTGCTTTTGCGCACGTGAGGTTAGATTTAGGGTTGGGGTCAAGGCTTCAGTATTGCGTTTTTCTAATGATAGTACCCTTTTGTATGTTTCACATGAATTCATACGAATAATCCACCTCGTAAAATAGCTAAAAGTTCTTCACAAAGATCAGATTGGATAAATCCGAGTAGATAAAACAAAAATTTTATGAAAGACAAGTGAAAGACAATGACTAATGTATTATCAATCTCCATTTCTGTCTTGATTATCTCTTCTCAGTTGACACACAGACAAACCTGTGGTGCCTCACACCTACAGGTGCAAATTAAACCTTATTTTGTCTGTGTTTATATTCGGTTACAACTCCACACCCACCAACACACACCCAACAATCCCCTCGAGTGTATTTAACTCTTTATCTCATTACTACTCTAATGTGACTGTGAGGCTGTGTTCTTATTTTCACACTCAGATTTCTCTCGAATGCAGTTTAAACATGTTACTTCCTTCTGGTCTTTTCTCTCCTCGAGCGGTAGAGACACACTGGTTATCAGGGGAGAGCCAACGGGTTACAGAGAGAGCGGCAGAGGGGCTGTTGGTTACACTCTGAATGTTAATGGAGGAGTGAGAATGGGCAAACAGGCCCATTGAAATGCGCAGGTTGAAGGTTTTCTTAGGGTAATAAAGTGGCTATACAGGGATCCTCCATTTTTAGGACCAACTGGTGTTCTTTGTTTAGGGTGGCACAGTTACTGAGGCTAATTGTGTTCTCACTTGTTTATTGCCACAGTCTCATTGTGATTCTGTGGGGGAAAATCATCTCTATAGTAATGGGCCACTATTATAATGATTCCCATGTGGATTATTATTGGAATGTCAAACACTGTTGCACAAATTAGTTTGTACGAAGCTAGCAAAATTTAAATGTTAATATTTCTTCCATAGAACACAAAAGAAGATATTTTGAGAAATGTCTCATTTTTTTGTCCCTACTATAGACGTCAATGAGGACGTCAATCAACCTTCTTGATGAAGCACCAACATTCTTCAAAATATCTTCTTTTGGGTTCTGTAGAAGAAAGAAAGTCATACAAGTTTGGAATGACACAAGGGTGAGTAAATTATGACTTTTCATAATTTACGAATTTTCAATTTGGTTTTTTGGGGTGACACAAAGTTACTACATTACAACAATTGCTAAAGAGCATACCTGATAGAAAAACCCTCAGATCACTTGTAGACTTGGTTCACCAGTCGTATATAATTTTATGCTGCTTTGACTGTTTTTTTTTTGTCTTTTCTGGTCTTGACATCCTGTGGGCACATGTAGTGTTGCTGTATGGACAACTTCTACAGAAAAATGAGAAGCAACAGCATACATACGCTTTATTTAACTACTCAACATCTTTTCATGCAGAAGCATCGCAGAGCCGCAGATTTGTCCGTTACTAAGTATTCTGAGAAGGAGAGCTCTCACCTTTTGTCTATTGAGTGTAACGCCGGTCCAGTATCTCATACCAACAATCAATGAACCCCTCTGCAGATTCTCATTGGCCACTGGCTTTCCCAGCTTTGGTCACACAGCATGAATGGGGCAGGCTGAGGAATGCGGGGCACAATAGTTGGAATGTCAGTTTGCTAAGAGCTCCCCCCAGACCACGCATAAACACACACACAGTCTCAACAACACATGGATACATACACATGCTCAAGCAAGTCCAGACATGTCAAAGCGTTTAAGGGTGCCCTCCATCTACATGCACTTCCAGGTTAACAATGAAAAACGATTAGTGAATGGGATTTAAAAAAAGAAAAAATCACTACATATAAGGCAAAGCCTCATTTCCACAAGAAAAACATTAAGGTGGGCTGAGAGACCATCACTCTTGGTTAAAGATATGCCGCATTTCGATACAAAACTCTGTACCACCTACTTTTTTTATGAAACCAAAGTATTTTTATCCTTTTTCAAAACACATTTTTATGCAAATAGAAAGACCCAAAAATGCAGTAAAATATCTGGGATTTGAGTTACAGTCTCCAAAACAGTTTCATAACTACTGGCCTCATGCACAGTCGCTCTAATTATGGCTTGTGTCATTGTTGGAAAGACGGGCTGTCGTCCATGAGGACTGTCATAATCTGAGAGAGATGTTTTGGTTATGTAGCTTGTCATGAGAGGAGGGATGAGATTCCACCCCGCTCTCTCCCTCTCTTGCTTTCGGCCTCGCTCTCCCGTTCCTCCTAACTGTCATTGGGCTGCTGGCCACACCACAGCTCTTGCAGTTCTGTGTCACATTTCATGACATGCGGACATATCAGGGGGTTACGTTCTCACCTATGTTTAGTGCCCTTCGGGTGAGCAGAGATTGATGACTGTAATAAAAAGAGACCACTTTCAACTAGAGTGTCCTAAATAAATTGCTAAGAGAAATAGACTGTGTAACATATGTCTGTACGTCTGTCTTCACCCTTAAAAAATAAACGCCTCTAAAATAAAGCTTTGTGATTTTTCTCAGTTTCAGGCATCATACATTTCGCACTATTGAACTCATACTATTTCCAGTCATGCATTGGAGACTGAGCTTGTGAAAAGCTCAAATAAATATTAGGTTAATTTTACATAAACATGGCAACTTAATGAGAAGTACTGTTCTGAAGTTGACATTTATCGCAAAAGTTCTGAAATTCTGCATTATTTTATAACTATTACGCATTTAGTTTTGTTCTCCAGTTTTAATAACCAAATTAACAATTACTTAAATCTGTAAGACACTCTCACCTACGAATCAAACAGTCAATAAAACCTCCTGTAAAATGTCAAGCCTCAACTCAGACCAGGAATGATTTAAACATTAAGCTCGCGACTATTGGGAGCAGACTGTAAATGTTAATATGTTTAACGCAGTGTAAGCTCCAGCGCGCGCCATGCTCCACCCCGTGTGTTTCGCGTGCCCATCTCTCTTTGTCCGGAACTCGGTTGCGTGCTCGCGCAGCCCTGACTCTGCGCTGAGATCTCGCCGCGCGCACAAGTGACTCCTCCGTTCCCACTCCGCGTCCCGAGAGAGGAAGAAAACTTTCCCGAAACTTTTTTATCGCCATTTCATCGCGTCTTCCACTACAGAGCCAACGCGGATCTCCTCATGCGAAGAAACGGGTTAATAAGTTTGAACATGCGTGCGCATTTGTAGCGACTTGGCTTTTCGTACTTGTTTTTCTTTGAAAAGTTTGAACGAAGCGTCGCCTCTGTTGTCGACCTTTTGCTCACTTTTAATCTGTTGCACATTAACGGGAGTGTTTCGCTCGCCGAGGCCCGGGTTTTTATTGCTCGATACACAAATCAGTTCGCTCGAGCGTTGAAAAGCAGCGAAGTTACACCGAGAGACGGCGCATCTCCATGAGGAAACCCGAAGTGGGAACCGAAGAGATCTCGTGACGTCGTTTTCGTTTTATTTTTCGTTGGTGCTCCATTGCTCGAGGTAACCGGCGATGAAGCTGATCGCTGTATTTACTGTATGTCTGTCGGTGGTGGTTTCGGCGTCGGCTCAGGCTGAACAGAAGTTGAAGAACTGCAATGAAGTCAGAACTGCCTACAGCTCGATAGGTCTCAACGTCAACGATGTTCCCAACAAAGGAGTGCACGGTAGGTTGACTTTACATTTCACTTAGTCTTGTGTTAAGCCGATAAACATCCCGTTTTTAACGCTACATGGCAATGATTTGGGTAAAATGTATATGCAAAGCTGTACGTGATGTAGAGTACATGGTAGCGCAGCCATAGTGTGAGTGTATTTTTGTTACAGTTTCTTTAAAACCTCATTCCTTAAAGAATACCAATCTGTACTTAACATCAGACTCAAGTCGCCTTCACAAGCCTGAATGAACGTAACAACACTTCACATTGTAAACGGGCTATTACTGTATCTTTGAAAACTGGATGCAACTCATGATTACATTTCTATACAAATGTTACGCGCACCCCCAGCTGTTGTCTTTGTGTTACAAAGTGTCGTGCTTTGTCATTGTAAGCGAGAGTCAGTCATCGGACAGTGATTGTCATTCAGCAGATCTAATGCTCATGTAAATGCAGTGATTTTTATCTGAAGCGGCACTGGGGGCTGGGGAGCGTAACAAGTTGCAGTTTTTAGCTCCTCTTTAAGGCCCGGATGGGAAAAGCTAGCCGCGGGACACAGTTTATAACAGTGCCTTATATCCTCCTAAATACAAGAGAAAGTTCCTCTGTCTCTGAAGACGGATTGTGCATTAGAGGGACTTTTGTAGTGCCCTAAAGATTGAATAACTGCTCTATAGTCCATTGTGTCCGCAACCAGAAACTAGCTTTAGGTGACTCACACTTAATTTGACGTGACACACTTCTGAAGGATGCAATGTAAACTTTTATTGCTTTATATCCATTGATTCTTTGTGAGGAGAGGCAGCTGTTGGTATTTGTTATGTTATGAAGATTAGAACTGTACTGCATGCATGACTGCAGCTAGGTGAGGGGGAACAATCCGTCTTTAATTTTCCTCGTACCACACACCAGTCCAACAGGTCCATTGTTTTCCCCAAACTGTCATTCTAATGCAAACATAGAGTGTACCCTGACATTTGCTTTATTGTGTCAAATCTCCAGTTTTGTTGTGATGGCTTCAAAGAGTGAAATATAAAGAGTTGGGGGAAAGGTTCTGATGCTGCGCGCGTGTGCCTCTTACAATGGTACACAATATGCATTGGGACCCTGTTTGAGACTCACCCTGGTTAGGGTGTCTTTGTTGATAAGAGACTGAGATAATTGATACAGAGAGACTGACAAGGTCTGCTGTCGCTGAGGGGTGGAGGTCCTTAAAAAGGAAGCATAAAAAAGCCCCGCTTTTGCTTAACAATGTCTCCTGTTGCTAGGGAGAAAATGGTGCAAGGAAGAACCTAATTGAACTGGTGGTGGCCTCCTGGTTCTGGCTTTCATAGCTGGCCCTCATCACTTTGTCGTCAAAACATCTTTTTTATTCTTTCAAAATCTTCCATTCTCGATTGGTTTGGGCAAGTCCTAAACAACACTAATCAGGCGAGCGGTCAAAATTCCATCTCATCCATGACGATATTTGTGCGTTCCAGCAATTCATCACAGAGGCAATTTTGTGTGTGATTCTTCAGTAAAGACACTCAAGACATTGAATTGATTGTTGTTTTGCTTTTTCATTAACGTATACCAGAAGTATAGAATTTTGTTTTTGGCATGGCATCCAAGTGGCTTTTTATTGATTTTATTTAACTTTCTTATAATCACTTACAATTGTTCCAATAAAGCATTTTTTAGTTCATGTCAGATAGTTTTGAGGTCATCTGCATCCAAGTTTCTTTCCTTGGATACTGAACCACGAATATTGATGATGACTCATCTAGCACTTTGTCCAATTTTTTTTTTTGATGTATAACTCCTCTTCCCTTAATACCACATACTTTTAACTATTCATAGCGAATCAATTTTAAAAGTTTTTTTAACGCCTTTAGAATCCATGAACAGGTTAGAACTCCATAGAATATGACACATGCTTTGCGTATCTCAATATTATTCTTATTAATATGACCTTGAAGGTGAATGTTGTCGTGTGAAATTGATGAAAATTGTCTATGATTCTCTGCTGTATAATCATGGTTTTGTAAAGAGATTTTGAGCGCAGGAGCTTTTTGTTAAGCAGAGGTAAGATCTTCATGGTCAGAGAGCCTCTCTAGATCCTCTCTGTTTGAGAGACTCCCTGGATTATTGCACCTTAGAGCGCTTCATAGTTCTTTAAGCCCAGAAGTACACAGATCCCTGCTGAGGACTAAACCGGTCCATATCCTCCAATCCTCAGCTAAACCAAAAGGAGTGCCTACCCTTCTTATAAAAAGCCTCACTGCCTGCGATAGTTTGATTGGCCTAGACGTTGTGAAACGCGTGTGTCAAGTGCCTCCCGCCCAGTGGCAAGCGGCCCATCTTCAACAGATTTAGTGGAGGGGTGGGTAACATTCACCAGATTGATATCTCACCATGTCAACAGGTTCTCATAGAAATCCAGCAGAACACTTTTCACCGCTTGTGGAAAAATCTGTTTTGCTTTATGTTGGCAGTTTGGTCTTATGTCATTCCTCAGGTATGGATAATGGAAGGGATCAAACAAGTTTCCACCCTTTCTCCTCAAAGATTCATCCCACCCATAATTACTTCTGCACATTAGTACTGAAGCTCAGAAAGGCAATGACCTCACCCCGCTGGCCTCTTTATATTGTACAGATCAGATCTGAATCGGACGCACTTAAACTTTGGCCTTAATACATAAAACGCGTCAAACATTATTAATGGAGTTTTTCCGTCTTCTTTTTTTTAAGTTCTTTGTGATGTGAATGGCTTGCTTGCATTTTCATTTTGATAAATAGTTAATTGTGTCAAGCTCTCATTTTGGAGAAAAAACATCCCTACCCTCTAGAAATGCAGAATAACATGTTTTTCCATTCTAATGTAATTTAAATGAAAACAGTTAGAATATTTTGGTTTAAAATTTTTTTAATTTGTTTATTGTCTCACTGGGTAAAATGCAGACAGAATTCTATTTCCATTGACAGTTGCATTTGAGTGTCTCACAGAGTTGATCAAGCTAATAAGTAGTTCAGTCATGTCATGTTAATGAGAACTCGGTGTCATTGTGTCAGTTCAGATAATCAGAGGATAATTGCTCAAGTGCTGTAATGAAAGAACAAATCATCTTTGTTGTCACTGTTGGCAGCTGTGTGTATCAGGGCAGATGTCATGAGTTTATTCAAAAATAAATATCCTCATATAGTAGTATAAAGAATCAACTGTCTAGTCCCTAAATTAGAGATTTCCATAAGAAATCAATGTTATCATTTTCTAATAATCAGTTTTAAGCATGTCCATAAACCTTTTTCAATATAAGACACCATAACATTGTTTAAGATGCTGTGACTGATCAATAAAGTCACAAAAAGTGCATGTACAGGCCTAAGTATTAAACGTATTCATCAAATCAATTTAAATGTACAGGATGTAATGCTGGTAGATGATGCTGTCGCTGCTGTCATGTCAGCCTTAATATTATCTCCAACTGTCGATTAATAATAGTAAAATCAGATCACAGATTTTGTTTAAGTAGTCTGGGAGCAGTTGAAATGATGGTAACCTCTGAGCTGTGCTCTCTGTGACCTGTTCCCAGTGGCTAACTGCCTGTAATTGAGTTTTGGCTATCAGGAGGAAGTTGTCTTGTGAATAAGAATCAAGCTGCATTTGGTGTAATGAGCAGACGCAGTGAGCGTGTGCCTGGCCATGCGACTTGGGCTTTATCGCCTTCCTGACACAGAAAACGGTCCTGGGGCCTGTTCCTGACAAGACTCTGGCTTTCGGGCTGGTTAGACATTTTATTATCGGTGGTATTTACCAGGGTCTGTAAATACAGAGAGATACATACTTCTCTCCATTTTACGTAGTAAATTTAAAACCAGCCTATCTGACTTTTCTGATCTCCACTGTTCAACCCCCCCAAAAAATCCCAAAGAGCTGCAGCCCAGTGGGGGGTAAGTGCAGTGTGTGGGAACAATGGGGCAACCCCTTTAGTCCGAATCTGCCCCCTCCTTAGCGCATTCCACAGGGGACCACCAAGACCTCACTGGGACCTCAGAGCCAGAGACGGCAACAAAGACTCAGCCAGAGGAGCTTCAACAGAGGATTGACTGACTGTTAAATGAAAGAGAGGGGAATTTTGACTGACACAAGAAGGGCGGCAGCGCAAAGGAACTTAACGTGTTACTAAGAGGAGCTGCCACCTCTTATGATTGAGCGAGAGAGTGTGACCCGCTCGCAGGGAATGCGGGGAACGCTGTGAAATGTGGCCCAGGGGTGGATTCATGGGCTCTGACTCACCCTGACTCTGTCTGTACGCTCTAAAAAGGGCAGATGTGCACAGACATGAAAAAGCCATACACTTCCCCTTCTTCCCGTTCTGTGGGTTTTGTGTCTCTCCTGACATTGTTAGTAGACTTTGTGGTTTTCCCTGAGTAAATCTGGCACGGTACAGAGCGATGTCTGATGAGTGCTGTGTAAAATCTGGCCCTGCATTTGTGGCTTTCCGCACTCGAAGGCAGATAGTGGCTGCCACTGAAGTTCCTTGTTAACACGTCCCATTTGCATGCTGTTAAATTGACACTCCCTGGGCCCCCAAACTTGGCCGATGGGTCTGTTTCTGTTCTTTTGCATCTCGCTGGATAGGGAATGCTTTGTAGGAAGTGCTTGTGCCAAAGTAGCTTTTATGCACTTTAAAAAAACGTTCTCTCTCAATTTGCCCCTGTCTTCTCACCTCTGTGTGTGGGAAGATTTCCAGATGATTTTAATTCTAAAACAGACAGCTATAGCTTTGAAAACGCTCCCTCCCGTGGCTTTGTTATCAGACATTAGCATGGCCACTATTTGGTTGATTATTCCAGCATAGACATACTGAAGTCTTAAGGTTTGGATACAGTTCTCTTTTGGGACATTTCCTTGCCCTCATTCCTCTACAAAAACTCCCTGTGTGTTATTTGAGAGGTCCCGTGTTTTTTTTGTGCAGGTTTCAGTAAGTGTTCAGAGCTCTGAGTTCCTCTTTGGTCGCTCCAGAAGTATACTCTGCACATTATAAATTCTTTATGCAAATCAAGATCTTGCGAGAGCTTTCCCTTTTTCCACCAACATCATCAGAATTAATTATAATCGTAACTATCTGCTAGGGGTGTGACAAGATGCTTATATCATGAGACGAGACTGGGTTCATGAGACGAGACAAGATTTTAATACTTTTTAAAAGAAATCCTCAATGATGAAATATATAGGGAAATAGTATTTTATTCACCTCAACACAAAATGCTTTTTTTCTTAACAGGTGCAGCTTTTAGTAAAGAGCTGTGGTTGTTTTCTCTATATGCTTTTGCATAGTGCTAGTGTTAGCAGAGATGGCGAACATTTCACACTGTCAATCCTCCTTCATCCACTGACTGAACCGTCACCGCATTCAGAGAAACAGTTAAAACTACATATACACATCATGTTTTATGCCTACATTTGTAAGAGACAAATTATCTGTTTTTGAAGAGGTTTGCCTGTGATGTATTTAAAATAACATAATATGAACTTGCAGTTGCTATACTGTACTTGTGGTACAGTCAGCTCAGCTGCAAGCTGAGCGCTCCCGGCAGCTCAAACCCCCATAAATACTAGTGCTTTTGCGCAAGGCGCAGCAAACGCGGAAAGGCTTAAAGCCCTCCGTCTAGCGCGTGTTTAAATAGAAAAACGGTGGGAGAAAGTAGTGCAGTGGGATGGAAAATTATGTTGTCTATGAATGGCCGAGCCGGTCAATGTTGCTCATGGCACTGACATGCTTTATGCAGTTATTAGCGTGTTCTTTACAATAATGAAAACGGATCTCACCACAACAAAATGTGCACTCACACAAATGCTCCAAATATTTTGGGGTCACACAGGTTACATTTAGGGAGCACATGCGACTTAAATGGTCGCAATTTCGAGCCCAGCACTCCGTCATGCCAATTTCGTAAGGAAATGTTTCTAGTCGGATCTCGAGAGACGCATCAGATCTCGCAAAATCTTGTGCCACCCCTACTATCTGACCTTGGTGGCACCGAATCAAATTTTATCTGTGCAAGTGGCCAAGCTGGGACAGACATTTACTCAACACATGTTTGTAGCTTGTAAATTAAATCAAGCAGTATGTGATGAAAGGTTGGACATTGCTACAAAGCTCTCAAACCTCTAGTCCCATCACGCTACAGAGTTTTCACTTGTTTACAGTCCAAAGTGTCAGTTTTGAACCATGAGGACAATAATCTTTTAGATTGATACACGATTCTGTTGGAGCAGCTCTAACGTACAGTAATGATGATAATCAAGGATGTGGTTTCTTTCTGGACTTTCAGAATAATTTGTTCTCATTTTGGGAGATGAGGGATGTAGGCCAGTAGCTCATCTGGGTTTTGGGCAGAAGCACTAGCTCTGGGAATTTTCCAGATTTCCTGTAATCCTTTCTAATTACTCCCACGGCCAACATCAAGAGTCCCCTGATGAGCCTCGGACCAGGACGCTCGGATGTACGGTGGCCTGTTCGATCACCCAGTTCTCCTCTCACACACCTTATGCACGTGCAGTAAAGTCTTTGGAGAGAACGAAAGGCGCGATGTTGATTCTGTATGTGCTCTCAGCCAGTTGGGTGGAGGCGACTGAAGCGCTCCCTCTGGCTCTCTCAAAAGCCTCTGTCAATTTAACTGACGAGGTGATGGGAGCACTTAAAACGGTCATCAAAACCAAATGCCTCGGCTCCGGTCCCACCTCTGGCTCCAGCGCTTAGACTTTTCTTTAATTTTGTATGACTGTTGCTTTGCCACAAGTAGCTCAGGCAGACTCTCTCGATTCTTGTTTTTCTTAGGTGGGGTTTTTCTCAGTTGCGATGAGTTCACTGAAGCAAAATGGAGGACTGGCCTGAAACACGCAAAATGGCCACGTCGGATCTCCTTGTAGTCTTTTGGTCTATAGGATCCTCTTATTGATGGCTTTGAGTCCTTGACATACCTGTCCATACACCATACATTATCTGAGATGGCCAAGATGTCCATGTCAAAAGGATAGTAGGCATTGCCCGGTGTAGGTTTACTAGCTCCACAATTGCTTATTGCTGCCGCTCTTCCCACTAACTTCACGGCTATCCAGTTTCCTAAGCTCAACAGGTATATCAGCATCATTGTTGCAGTGTTGTAGCTTTGAGGACTTGGAAACATGATCTTTGGCCTGACCTCATCCCGCCAGTGGGCCTCTCTCTCACCATCTCCCTTTCTATCACACCACTTACACATTACCTCAATGCTTGTCCGTCAGTTTCGACATCTGGTGGATTTCAGCCCCTCTTAGATGTCTGTTATAAACAGTGTCAGAGAAAGACTCGGGCTTCCGCTGGCTTGCTTTTACCGAGTGGGATAAGACGTAGCACTCTCGTGTTAAAACCTTTCATATGCTTAAGGTTAAGGAGATGTTTTGTTTTTGAGAAGCAGATTTTTTAGAGTCAAGAAAAACACGAGGGGGCTTTGAGTACTTGGCGTGTTTGTGGTTTTGGGCATATCAGGCTTATGGTGGGCTTGCAAATTTCCAAACAAGGCATTTTTCGACCTAGATGTACTCCCCAACCCCCAGCGAACCTCAGGATGTTTGTGTGAACCCTCTACGGCTGTGTTTGAAGTTAAAGAATCTTCTGTATATCTTTGTTTAGTTTAACAGTATGACACTGTATAGCAGAGATAGATAGATACATGTATAGTGAGGAAGACAGTTTTGCAGCAATTTTTTTAGATGTTTGCATTGAGCAAAAATCCTCAGCAAAAAGGTTGCATGTGCTTCGAATGTCAAACAAAACTACAATGCAAGTCAATAAACAGTCTTATCAACATGTTATGGTGTTGTATATTCACAAGACCCCAGAACCATTTGTTAGTTAGCGGTTACCAACCGTTCTGTTTCATCCAAGCAGAAATATTTGTTTCCTTTGCTAAAATATTCAATTAAGCTTCATCCACCCACAAAGAAGGTTTGTACAGCATCTCGCAGGCAAAAGCTAATGCGGTGTTGTTTTTGTCACATAGCAACTAATCTAAAGCCTCAACTTAAATTAAGTCTATTTTGTACGGAGGAGTTAGAAGAAAAGACGTGCTTGGGTGGCGGACGAGCCTTGTTTGTTTGCGTTCGGTTGGTCTTGCTGCAGACTTTGGTCGGTTTGTAAGCAATAGCTCAGAGATTGTTCGAGGGAAAATGAGTTTCCTGTGGTCACTCTGTAAGGCGTTGTGTTTGTTACTCATTGCCCAGGGCACTGACTGATTATTTTAGGTGATGTATGCATTGTCACTGCTCAGCCAGGCCTGCACTTTCTCACGTTGGATGTTCCCACCCCCTCTCTGTTAACTTGTTGAGTGCCATGCAATTCATGTGTATGTGTCTTAATGCAGACATCCATACAGATGTTCACTATTTAAAAAGAGGGATTAAAATTCCCATTGTAATGTTCCCTTCATGTTAAGCATTATCATGATCTTTCATTCCCTTGATGAGTTTTTTCTCCCCCACCCCCATTCCTGGCCTGTACCTCTTTCCCCGTTTTCCTCAAGGGTAAATAAACGGTGCATTCCAACTGTCAGTACGTCTGCTTATGTACCGGCTCATTGTAATTTGTCTCTTATTGTATCTACGAGTGGAGGTATTGGTTGGGGGCGCGTAATTGCTTCCAACTGAACTTTGCTCTATTACATTGAGCCGTCTATATGCATCCCTTCCCCGCACCCCTTCACTCAGCTCTGTACATGGCTTGCTGCTTTGCATTCAATATTTGTTCTTTTTTGTCTAGAGATAACCAGTGCAAGTTTTTGTTTCATGTTTTTGAACGGAAGCACTATTCACACTAAATGAAATAGTAATCGTCAAGGGAAATCTTTTATTAAACCAAGTCTGGTACAACAGCTGGAGAGCCGTTTGGTATATAAAACCTGAATATACCGATTGAATTGAAAAAATAATAGGTCTGAGAAGTTGTATTTCGTCAATGTCCTTTGAAACCGCGGATGTCCTTATTTACAGTTTTTCAGGAAATGGGAATAATTAGATACTTTGACAAGCACTTTTTTATATATTTGCAAAACGCAGTGATAAACATAAAGGGTGACTAATTATAACGATTTATGGCCCACAAATATAGAGATACAAGGTTTCAGGAGGTTACTTTCACTCATCAGATATTACGAACCTGCTCAGCTATTTACTGACTTTCATCTAGTTTCCATTGAAAACTTCACACTCGAAGTGTCACGTAAGAACTGTGTAAGTAATGAAAGACAGAGATCAATCGATTCTTCTGTTAAACTCCAAACACGCAGTCTTCTGACTTTTAATGTGTCTGTGAAAGAGGCAGGCCGAGTTAAATGATTCTCAATGAGGTGACCTGGGAAGTGTTGTAGGCAGGGAGCTTTTGTGAGAGGAGACAAAGCCGGAGACGGCTCGCTGGGGAGGGTGAGGGAGACAGACACGGCGTGAGAGGCCGATGTGATGTTGTGGAATCTCCCCAGGGACTTCTGGGTAAATGTTCATGGATGGCAGCCTTTTGGAATGCTTACCAGTGGGGAGTTTTAATTGGCCAGAGGCCCTGCTCTGGTTTAGCAATCAGAGATTGACTGCTACAAAAGGATGAGAGCTTGTGGGTGATCAGCACACATCAGTTTAACATATGTGTGTCTCATTGCACCAATTGAGAGTTTTTAAGGATTTACTTTGTATTAAGGCTCCTTGTCCGGAGTCATACTTGTACATCTGGTTTGTGTTTTTTGGAGCGTCTCCATGTTGCTTTGTGCTGAAGTGCACTTAGAAGGGTTGGCATAGCGCTTGTCCCATGGTTAAGCTCTGTGGTATACAACCAGGATTTGCCCATTTATTTCCTTTTTATGAACCTGTGTGCCATGTGAAAAGAAAATGTTGGTGGAGTTTTGACAGCTGCGTTCGGGGGATTTGAATCCCTGATTAATTTAAGGAAGCATCATTTCACACACAAGCTTTTCGAAGGGAGGGTGGCGGACTGCCATCGGTTTCAGCTTTAATTCTCCTCGGGTGAAATTCTTAATCTTTGAACCATTTCAAAGTGACGATTTGAATGAAGAGCTCAGCAAGAAGTGGATTGAAACATTTCTGCGGGTATAAATCTTTTTCTACAGGCTATATGTATGGTCAGAGTACAACCAGATGTAGGTAGCGCTGCGCTCTAAGAGCTTTCTGTTGAAAACACTTGACATGAAGTACATTCAGGAAGTTGACTTATAGTGGAACATGCTGTGTGCCATCTAAACTTGTTTTAGGAACTGTATTTTTTATTATGCATGCAGTTCTTATGATCCTGTATTAATAGAACGTCTATACGTTGAAAGTTAAGAGCACGTTTTAATAATTTGTCATAGCAGGACTGATTAAATCAAACTAGTGCAAAACAATAGCTCAGCACCTTAAATATAGTTACGTTAACCTTAAATCTTAATGGTTACAAGAACAGTTACAATGTCAGTGTGATTAAAGGAATCATTCACCTATTGGTAATTTAAAATGAGATTTGAAGTCATTGGTATGTCCTATTTGAAATTGTTTACAATGTGATCAAATAAGTTCTCACAAATGTATAGTTCTGCTTTGACTTATTAACCATCTTTGGAGTGATTTGTTTGTTTGTTTGTGTTCAACTAACAACCATATCTCAGAGAATTTTCATTTGAGTCAACTATTACATTTAGATAAAAAGTTGTCACGAAAAATTTTTTTTTCTTTGCACAGCAATTTTTTTGACAGACCTCAAATATGCATTCTCTTCATTCATTGTCAGCTTATCGGAAGTTGGGGATGTAGTTTGTAGAATTACTGTGTTCGTCCCGGCCTGACGGGACCGGGCAGTATTGTAAGAGGGTTTCCTGCCAATGCAAGTGTGGGTTGGCCTGTCTAGCATGGGATATCCTGCTTGTTAACTTGCTTCCTCATTAGCATGACACCTGCCTCATGGGACCGCAGAGTGATGTCTGTATCACATCCCTCATGCAAATAACACTCACAACTTCAGATACAATGTCGAAAAAGATGAGCAAGTATTGTATCTGACCTCTGCAAATGGAAACAAAAACAGATGAAGTGAGTAAACAACCAGCTATGGAAAATGCCCAGCTTAGTCTACAGTGTGACCTGTGAATGTGAGCTTAGAGGATTACTGAGTAGTAGGTGCTGTTTCTAGTACGCAGGAGGTGGTTAAATCAGGAATGGAAAGGGGGGACGGCATCGGAAAAACATGGCGCTAATTGTAGGTCGACAGACCTGTGAAGTGAGTTTTTTTCTGGTAATGTTTTCTTAGCGTTGGACTTGAGGAATGTGTCCTTGAGCAAAATCTCTGTGCTTTTATAATCGCCCCCTTCGTGCTACCCCTCCGGCCGCCCCTGTTAGCGCATTAACAGTATAGACAGAACATGAGGGCTGTCTCGTGGAAAACAATTTTTCTCGCTCTTTTAAAACAAGTTTCTTTGTGTTCATACACTAAGGTTGCATTAATAAATATGTGTTTCTTAGAACCGAGAAACCGAGCAAAAGCTAGTGTCATTCAATCTGATGTATGTAATGGAACAATACGTCCTGCATGTAAGGCGTTAAGTGTCTCTTTACTGGGACCGGCTTCACCCCAAGTGCCATAAAACGACCTCCTTGAAACTGTCCACCATTTTGCTTGGCGATCACACGAACCAGCCAACTCCGCTGTCATTTCCATTTAGCCGTCCTACGTTTATTGTATGTCTCTGAAAGGCATCATTGTCCTGGCAATTGTGTTGTAAACTTGTCGTTGCTGTGTTTGAGAGATGCTGGATTGGATTTGGAGAGAAAGAGAAAGTAATTCCCCTCTTTATTACCTCCATATGAGGAGTTGCACTCCAATGGGTTCCTGTTACAGTTGTCCCGTTTGAATATGTTCCCACTGCGGTGGGAACCACACAATGAAAACCTGAGCAGTTGTATCTTTACCTTCTGTACTGCTCTATTAAGTGATCTGGCTCTGTCCATGTTTGTCTGCATGTCTGTGGACTGACCTTGATAAACGCATCCCCACGAGTAAATATCTAATGGCAAGTGATCGATCGGCCACTGGAAGCACCAGAACCTGCGACTTTATTGAATCCCACTGTAGCAAAGTGAAAATGTCCGAATTTGGCACATCAAGAATGTATTTTATGTGTTTCACACTGCATATGAAACCCAGTACACACGCAGAGGCCTTTCAGACAGCTTTTTACGTTATAGCAAGAGCGCCTCAGGGCAGCTATTTAGCTTTGCTTTTCCTCCAATTTATTGCAATGGCAGTGGCGCACCTTTTTATATTATCTTTGGCCTTTCCTATTGAGCACTTTTGTTTGCAGTTTTAAACACGCACCGCATGTTTGTCCGTTAACTTCTGTTACAGCAATCGCAAGTTTGTATTACGTTAGCTTAAATACTCTGATTCGCAAAACCTCTTCATGAAGCCTGTTTTACTGGCTTGTTGATGAACAGTATCTAAACCCAAGAACTGCCGGAGTTAATCTTTACCTTTATTTAATACACCAGCTTAAATTTTAATTTTAGCTTAAAGATAATAAATCAGGTCAAGTAAAATAAAGATAAGTGCAATAAAATATCTTTTACTGTTCCTGTCACATAAAGTAAAACCCGATGCACGTATTGAACTGTGGGTGAGTTGTATTGTTGCGTCTCTATTCAGAACTATGTAGATTCTGCTCAATGTCATTTTTAAATTTAAACTAAGTACTTTTTAAGGTTATATAAAGATTAGATTTTTGGCTGGCGGTGACTAAAGTTATAAAAATAAACGTTTAGCCTTTTATGATATTACATATCTCTGTATACAGCGGCGTTCAAAAGTGATGTCCATTATTTGTACAATATTTGCTTTCAATGGTCTGACAGTTTAGGTTCAACCATCAAAAAATGACAAAATAAACAAAACACTAAACTTTTAAGGTATGTACTACACAAAATAATTTTAGCAAAAACTTGATCATATCTGGTAATATTGCTCATGTGCCCTGTAGTGTGACAATAACAATTTAGAAAAAATATATGCTATTTTATATAATACTTTTATTAATTAATATTTTCTAAATTTTGGATACGTCACACCATAGGACACATGTACAACATATTTGTCAACTGAATGGAAGAAATAAAGCATAGAATGACTACAAATGTATTAGTTTCACTCAATAACTCAATAATTCACTAATATTTTATAGTCAGTTTATAGTCTAATTATAACAATGCAACACGAAAACAAAGTTTTAGTAAATCTTTTTTTTATAAATAATCAGTAGTTA
This sequence comes from Triplophysa dalaica, assembly GCF_015846415.1. Lineage (NCBI taxonomy): Eukaryota > Metazoa > Chordata > Actinopteri > Cypriniformes > Nemacheilidae > Triplophysa > Triplophysa dalaica. The sequence goes on from NC_079557.1 coordinate 11,982,886, forward strand.
CTGTAAAAAAATGCTTTTGTTGTTTTATCTCAAGGAGGTCCTTAAAATGTCTGTCTTGAAGCACAACTCATTGCAATATTAACAATGTTTCTTCCATTTATATTCCATGATGTCTTTCAAGCAAGGCCACTGTCCGTCCAGTCTATCATGACGTTTTTGTGGGCCATTATGAAAGCCTTCCTCCGCCCTGTATTCATGAGGTTTTACAAATAAAGAATGGACGGTCCAAAGATAGCCTCAGGCCACACAGAAGAAGAAGAGAGAGAGAGAGAGAGAGAGAGAGAGAGAGAGAGAGAGGTGGGCTGAAATAGAGAGATCTGTCTTCTAACAGATGGTGTGAAGGGAGTCCATCAGCAGAAACATGTTTCGACACGAAAGCAAGATTTGGGAAGAGACAACCATATAATAGAAAGGCTATGATTTAGAAATGAAATATAAAGCTCTTAACTGTCCATAATGTCTCTGCTCCATTTTCCTCTGCCTTTCATCCTATTAAACCACTCTCATCTCTAAAGGTAATAACGTCGTATGCCAAAAGGAGGGAGTGCTCATTAAAAGCTCATTCCATGAAGGTTTCCAGCAATACGCATTTCCCCCCAAGGTTTGATCTTTTATCACCATCTGCATGTTGTTGCTGTTATGAAAGCCAGCCAAACACATTTAGTTAGGTCAGACCGTCTTGTACCTCAGGCCACAAGGAGGGCAAAAGTTCCTTGTCAAATAGTAGTTTCCTTCCCACTGTGGTAATTGTAGCTTGTGTTGGTGTAAAGATGGGCTGGGATGTTGAGACTCAAGGCCGTAATGTTTTGCGCTCAGCTTTATTTTGTAGTGGAAGAAGTGTGTTGATATCTCCTTTTTTATATATCCGACTGAAACCATGGTAGTATGCCGAACTGATGGTGTTGATGACACTTGTGCCGGCGAATATGGAAATTGCAGCATGTGTCTTATTAGACCAACAACAGGGAAGCCTATTACTCTGCAGCTTTTGGCAACAGCCCGTTGATGTGGTGGCCAGAGCGATTTATAGTGACGGCCTGAAATAATCCCCCGGAGAATTTATGACTTCTGACTCAGAGCGTCCACAGGCTGTGATTGAGCGTGTGTGTGTGGGTGGTGGGTTTGCTGGTCAGTCCCTAGCAGGGTCACAGTGCGTGGCCTCTCTCAGAGGAGTGGCTGTTAACCTCTGACCTTAGCGGTTAAGCTCGCCGGCTAGTGGCGTGGGGTTGAAGTCTGTCTGGGGCCAGGGCCACATCATGGCTGAGAAAGAGGGAAGAGGAACATGAGGGGGTGTCAGGACTAATCTGGGTTTTGTCCACAGGGCATTTTCCATCCCCTCATCCGCCAGCAAAACATAATGTTCTTAGCCCTGTGGAACAGCAACAGGAAGTGACTTATTGAAGACAAATGCCTCTAAGATTTATATTCAGGTGGTTGCTTGCAATGATTATGTAGATGGAAATAGATTTAAACTTCATCTTTCTGTCGGAATGTTTGGCTTTACATTGGAACCTTTCTTTTTTACGTGTATTTAATGGATTTCTGCCAAGACCTTGTTTGTGCAAGCAAGCATGTTGACTTAACTCTCGAAGATAGAGGTATTGATCATAAAGGACAAAACTAATGAGCGTTCCAAAAATAAATGCTGAATATGTCATTCAAATCAGACCACCCACTCAACTTTAACCTCTTCCGGTGACGTAACAGCTGATAAACATGTCTGGAAATAGAATAGAATCACTGTTTAATATCGGTTGTAAGTCAAATTTATGTTTATATTGTACACTGCTTAAAGCTGAAGCGTCTTTACTTCGTCAGTTTATCTACAAGTAAGCTCTTTGTAGGATTTACTGGAAATGTGTAAATATTATGGATTTTAAAAACATTGCTCAGTTTGTTTGAGTGGCCCTGTGTGAACTTCTGCATTGAAGCGCAGAAATGATACATAACCTTGGATTAAGAAGACCCAATATTAATGTGATATTATTTCTTGACTCATATTAAACTCATCTCAGCGTTGATAGTTTTGATTGGTTTAAAGGCTGTACTGAAATGTACTAAAATGTTTCAGATTGTATCTCCCCATTCAGCAACTCACTAGGCGTTAAAATTTTGTTCCATTTGGGGTGTTTTTACTAGAATATTTGCTTTGCTTTTTCAGGGTAGGTTCTCTCTTTCCGAACGCCCGTGTACAAAGAGCCGTGTGTTGGGCTGTGATATGATGTGCAGGTCTGAATGTACATGATGCCAAGTGTGTGAAAGTGAGAGAGTGATTTGGATGGGGTCCCAGTGGAGTTGAGGGGTGCAGCTGGTCTGGGGCCACAGCGGAGTGAAGGTGCTGCTCTTTCTCAGTTTTAACATCCGCTTAGACACCAGAGAAATAAACGTTCTGGGCAAGTGGAAAATTCCGGACACAATTGAATGTTCATTTAAAATCACCCTTATTTTTCTTTAAAAATGTACACTTAAATTCTCCAAAACGTATGTTATTGTAAAGATGTTCGAAGTGATAATGCTTTTTTTTTAAGTTGACATATATGCTACAATAACATATGAACTGCAACAACGTTACATTTAAATGGATAGTTCACCCAAAAATGAAAAGTCTGTCATCATTTCCTCACCCTCATGTTGTTCCAAACCTTTAAAAATTGTTTTTCCTGCTGAACACAAAAAAGGAAGATATTTAGAAGAATGTCAGTAAACAAGCAGATCTCATTCCCCATTTACTTCCATAGAAAGGGAAAATAAATACTATGGGAATCAATGGAGGATGAGATCTGTTTGGTTACTGACATTCTTACAAATATCTTCCTTTGTGCAGAACAAAGACATTTATACAGGTTTGGAACAACATGAGGGTGAGGAATGGTGACAGAATTTCCAATTTTGGGTGAACTATCCCTTTAAGCAATATTTAAAAGTAATAAACATGTTAGATGTAAAAACAAATAAATGATGTATCTGCTCAATTTTGACTAAACAAGCTTTATTTCAAGCAGAATAGATATGATGTGCAGTAAATGGAATGCTTATAAATGATTCGTAAAATAAATCTCCTAAAACTTTACAAGATGAATCGTAAACTCACTTAATCTAGTTTATCAAAAGTTTTTTGGATTCATTCTTTCTGGGTTTGTGTTTTATTGATGATGAGCAAAGCTGCTTTATTTTTCGGCCTGATTGATGCCCCAGTCAATCTCAGTCCCATCATAAGCATATATTTTAAACGCAGCATTGTCATGCACAGGCTGTCGTGTCCCACACATAAACACACAGTGCCACTCCATCCAGCCCTGCCCACCCTAGTAAAACAAACCCTGGCAATAGAATGTGACAATTCCTCTTGGATGTTTTGCGGCGTTGGTGATTATTTGCAAGCTCTCAACAGCTCCTCGCTATTCTCCCACGCTGATTCGTTCAGCAGATGCGAGCCGTGTCATAAATGTGTATGCATGTGACCGGATATGCTGTGCCATCGCAGAGAGGTCGGTCCGGCTGCAGGACACTACACAAGTACACAGAGTTTGCTATCACTCAGAAGAACATGTTGAGTTGAGCCTTTTCTACAGTGTCAGTTGGATTAATTTGGTAGAATTTTGCACTAAGTGTTGGTTTTGACTAGCAGTTTTGGCATCATGATCACTCTAGTGTGTAGTGTACTACTCTAGATCTAGAGTGGCCTGAACAGCAGGAGAAGCCAAACCGCCTGTCGGAGTCCAATCCTCTGAAAGGACCCTTGTGTTCGCCTAAATTCCAACAACCGCATTAAAAAAAGAGAAAAAAAAAAACATTATTTCAGCTGTGACTCGCAGTCCACTTAGCTCACACCCTGTATGTTAATGTGACGCCTTGTTTAATCCAGCCACTCTCTGTTTCTCTGCGCTGTTCATTCGAATGCCACAGCGTGGACATGCTTTCTGATGGGGTGAATGATGGGAGGGGCCTGGCGTCCCTCAGACAGTAGTGAACATTTACATTTATGTATTTGGCACACGCTTCTTTTCAAATGGACTTGCAGTGCATTCAAGACACACATTTAATCGGCATGTGTGTAAAACTGGAGATCTTGGCGTCGCAGACTGTTGAAGTTGAGCTGCAGGAATAGCACATGTGCTTATACTGTGTGCACATTGTCCTCGCTTCAGAGTTTTAGCTGTAGGGGTGCATGAAGAATGAATTAAAGAACACTTGATCAAGGTTTACTGGCACGGTGAACAAGGCTTTACTTTGCCAAAGCATTAATAACATTATAATGTGGTCATAGAGTAAAATGCTTCTTGACATAAGTATAAAAATTATTTTATTTCAAATTTGGTTTACTTTATGACAGCATGTATTCCATAAACGCAGATGATAAATGATCATCTTGGCATGATATAAGAATCCTCCAAAGACCACCTTGTGTGCGTCATTGGAAATAATGAAAGCTGACCTTTGGCAGAAAGGGTTTGCCACAACTTGTTGCCTAAAATGTCACATGTTTGATAGTGTAGAGGTTAAAAAAATTAACATAGTAAACTTATTACTAGAGATGCACCGATACAAAATTTCTGTTAGGATTACAAAATAGCCGATTATGATTGTGATATTATCTGCGATTGTAAGGATAAAATTCATATTTCTTAACTTTCTGAATGTTATTAATTCATGCAATGATTTAATATTGAGCATCAAACTGGTGTTGTTTCTTAACATTTTCTATATACAGAGCACTTTGCATTTCCCTGTCCTCTTTTAATTGACAAGATATATGGGCTCTGATCATCGGCTGTTCTTAAACTTTAAAATTGCTTTTATTATCCAATACCGATTATTGACTCATATATCGGTAAATCTCTTCTTGTAATATTATTTGTATACATTTTCTTTTTTACTTTGTTTGTAATTGCAATGTTTTGTTTAGTGTAGTAGTAGTAGTTAGTGTATCTAAACCCACTGGTTGCCATTTCTGTTTTGTCATCGCAAAACATTACATATGTTCTTTTTCTCTTTCTGTCAGGGTCCCATCTGAAAGTCTGTCCTCAAGGTTTCTCTTGCTGTACTCTTGAGATGGAAGAGAAGTTGAGTCAGAAGAGCCGCACGGACCTCAAAGCGCCCGTCCATCAGCTCAGCTCCAACCTGCAGAGCACCTTCACCCAGAGACACCGTCACTTTGACCGTAAGCAACCCCACCTTTTACACTCTCCGTACCCAAATCTAACCAATCAGAATGCTTCGTGTTTGGCATAAGAATAGTTTTTTTTATTGGTTCCTTATGCGAATCAGTTATGCTGCTTGGACTGCTATGTGCTACAAGTCTTCCCCCACACAGTCATCAGTTTTGACAGACACTACCGCCTGCCAGCCCCGTCTCCAGAGACATACATTCTATACATCCATCTCTACACCTGTCCCTCAACATCCCACAATCATATGCCACACACACACACACGCTCGCACACTTGCAGACAGACCACACACATGCATGCATACGCCATGCTTCCTCCCTGCATTGCATGTGGCAGTGAATATCAGGAGAGAGAGCGGGATCAGGTTTCTTCGATGCAGGGCAGAGGGTGCATGGGAACATGCATCTACACTGCTGACTCACTCACAAGGGGAAAACCCAGCAGACACACTCCTTCAGCCATCACACACACTCGCTCACTTAACTGTGGCCTGCAGTGCATGTTTTACGTGTTCCTTTTCCCTCATGCTGTAATGTCATGTGAAACGCGTGTCAAACGTGAAAATTGAGACCAAGTGAAGCCCAAATCCCACGGATCCAGATCGGTTCAGCTTGAGTATGTTAGGGTTCTTGAGTTCTGCGGATACATTTCCAGGAAAAATGTCCTCAAGCTGATGGAGGAAGAAACAAGCCAGGACTTAAGTGGGAAAAGCCCTTGAGATGAAATGGTGAGCTGGTGTTTAGATTGATGCTGGACGATGGGATGGAGAAGGTAGAGTAGATGAAGTGTTTAGGGTGCATCTCCCTCCAGCCGGACGCTCGCATGTGATTCGTCACAAATGTGCTTTCAGCCACAGCTATTTCATAATGAGACTCCCGTGTGTCCATCCGTCTTTAGCATGGCGCTGTTTGTCTGGCAGCGGACTCGAGTGATTTTAAATGAACTCAATAAATTTTGTTTGTTGCCAGAGATTTGAGACAGCTTGGATTTGACAAGAGGTTGTCTCAAATAACTTTTTGAACACTGTAACATCTTATGATGTGTGTAGGTGTGTAGAATTCCCACAGTCCATACTTGTGACATTTTGAAACATTTCATTTCAATTTCAATAGTTACATAATTAAATACTTTAATAAATGCATACATTTTTATTCAAGCTTTTTATTTTATTTAACATTGAAAGTGACATTAGTTTGAAATACATTTTTTCAGTTCTGCCTGTTTCCTTATAGAAGACATTACTACGTTCACATTAATGGCTCACCTAGGCACCTTTTTGACCGTCCGCTTGCATGTTCTTTGAAACATGCACACAGTGTGAAGTTTCTGTATATCTGACATCACTAGTATAGAGGAGACATCATGAGAATGAAAAATCACTGGAAGTGTTCTCATGATGGTGTGTTTGTGTGAATGTAAAAAGAAAGTGAGACTTAAGGGAGTGAATGGTAACAGGGATCGTGTGTATTGCAGCCAGATGTGAGCAGGAATGTGACGTGTCGGAATGCGGCGGTTGCCAGATCGTGCCCTCCTCCTCCCCTACTCTTTTTCCTCTCTTGCCTTTTGTTCCCATTCTCCCCCTTTTCGCTCTGCCATCAGCCTGTTATGCCTTTCATTTCTCCTCCAGGTTCTCAGGTCTTTTGAACTCTCACCGTGGGAATACGCTCTGAATCGCCAGGCTGCGTTAAATGTGCACTAGACCCTGGCATGTGACTTGATGAGCTAAACGGCCTTAAAATGCCAATAGCTTTTATACTTTCAGACAAAGACACTCTCAATACATTCTTTTATTCTAACATAAGCATTTTCTGTGTGTGCAGTTTTGAAGTGTCTGAGGTGTAAATGTGATGCTTAAACGTCTTGGTGAGTTTAGAAGTAGTTTTTGCCTCAGAAGATGCATTTTTATGTAACTGTATAATTTACATCCTTAATGACAGTTTGTTTTTTTGCAAAATGATAAATCAATGAGTTGAGCCTTGATTAAAAACTTATTTTATATAGTGTTTCGTATAGGCATTTAACACTGAACAGCTAAAATGTAGCACACCGTCATAAAGCATTTGCATTGACGTTTAGCCATTAAGCAGATGTATTTATCCAAAACAATGTATAACAGTTAGAAAAAACTGTAGTCCTTTATCTTAGTTAGACAATAAAATGAGGAAAAATGTGCTATAGACCTCTTTGGATGATGTAAACAACGCTGGTCCAAAGGGACTTCCTGTTTTAGCCAAACAAACGTTTGAACAAATACAACCAACAGATCATAGAACTGATTAAAAATGTTAAACAAATATCTTTAAAATTAAATTATATATTTAAGATAAAAAAATAAACTTCTGGGTCAGTGATTACATCTTGCAGAGTGGTCTATACATTGTTTTTTGTTTTAACTTTTTACATTGATGCATTTAAAAAAAATGTTGGCACACAGTGGGATTACTTTAAAAGAAAACATTTATTTAATCCGAATAATACAAATAAATAAACTAGTCAACTTTGCTGTTTAACTAGTCAAGCAGTCGGTTGTCATAATCCACCTCTTGTAGTTTGGTAATGAACACTAAATGGCAACGCACAAATTGCTCAGCAGGAAGTGCAGTAGAAACGCTCCCTATCGACACAGCCACTAGATGTAATTAAGATTAAATTAATTTAAGCACATACACATAAAAGAGAGTCTGTGTGTGTGTTGGGGGGCAGTTATTGAAAGCAGCCTGTGCTTTGGAAGTCTCAAGGTCGGAGTCACGGGCAATTAAGTCCTCTACCAGAAATAGTTTTTCTCTGGAGATGGCTGTGTTTTTTCCTCCCCGTGTGTCCGGTCTCAGTAAACCCCGTCTGGAAAATCCAGAAGATTCAGGATTAACCCCCTAGCAAATTCTCATCCTCGACACCTCGGCAGGGGGTTCTGAAATCCCGCAAGGACAGAAAGAAGCTGAGCAGCTAATTGGCACAAATGGGCAACAATTACTGCCTGGGATAAAGAAGAGTAAGTAAGGAAGGGAGGATAAGTTAGGATGGAAGGCGGGACAACGATTAGAGCGGAATCTGGAATTTTTCCCTCTTGCGAATGTTTGAGAAACATGTTCAAACGCTCAGGGTTTTGGGACCTATTTGAAAGCGCTTGTTGAAATGTGTGTCTAAACACATTTTCTTCTCCCCCTAATAGACAATGTAACGCAGCGCTGTAATTCTCCAGACAGGCATGCTTGCATTTAACCTTTCACACACATTTCTAAAGCAATCACTGTGCGAGAAATGCATTTTAATGGGAAAATCAGAAGGGAGGGCCACAGCCTGCTTTTGGCAGACTCGTGTGTATCATAAAGTGACTTTTAATGACGAAGTAAGATGCCTGAAACGGTTCACAAACGCTTTTCCTTACAATGCTTGGTCCCAAAATCTCAATAGTTTTGTTGGGTAAGAGGTTTGCTTGCAAAAACGGCTTGCTTGGCTTAACATACATTTAACGTTTGCTTTAAAGTTGGGGTATAATTATCGTCTCTAGTAGCTTCTGAGATGTCGTGATTTAATGCATGTGCCCTTTCGCAAGAGTAAAAATACATCCAAAACCTACAAAAAGTCATTCGGCTGGACGTTGATTTAATGTACATTTCCTGAAGCGGTCGTCTGACAAGCGGTTCATGCAGATTCATATTTTCTTTGGTTACGGCTAACACGCAAACGTGGAAAACTCTCTTCTCCTCATCTTCCTCCATTTCTTTCGATGTTTTTTTCGCTCTATTCCCTGACTTTAAACTTGTGACAGCTGACATTCCTGGGTATCTGGGGAGAGGCGGGGGCGGTGGCCCTTAAGGTTTAATCTCTGTCAATGGAGCGTGGAGCTGGTTCCTTCTATCTCTCTCCCTGTGTGGGGGGCCAGGGGCTGAGGGCCATTCGTGGGAGGGGAGCTAAACGCGAATGCTGCGGTGTTTCCGGTATCCGTGGTTACACAGCAGGACGGGACCGTTAGAGAATACGCTCATGCTCTGTTTTGCTGACTGCGTTGACTCGGGTTGGGATTGACAGCACGACGGTGACTCGGCTTGCGTGTATTGTTTGTTTATAAACCTGAGGTGTCTTGTTTGCCTTGATGAAGACTAGGGTTGTGAAAGACGTTTTACGAGAACGTCAGGTGACGCTTTCACATTTGGGGCTGCTTAACACTTCAAAGTCTGGCTCATTATGCACCGGGCATCTGTTCAGCAGGGCTTTTTGTGAGCGGGGAAAGGTGATACAAAGGCGAAAACAAATGGCGCGTTTTGCGCGGAGGGCATGTGTGAGCGCGGGAGAGAGGTGAAGCATTTCTTTGGAATTCTCATTTTGTTCAGATTAAAAAAGTAGAGTCGTGAGGAGAGAGTTTCATGGGAGAGAGTAGCTGGATTATTTGGAAAAGGGGGGTCTGACATTCCACAGGATGAAGTAGGTCATTGTTCCCCGTCTCCAATGAAGAGAGCCTTCTGAAGGCACTGATGAACTGAAGCCGAGGAGAGTCAGCGAGTGCGAGGGCTTTCAGGGGGGCACAGGTCTGTTTTTTGGGGAGGGGGTGGGCATTATTCAGTAATCCTATTGAGGGGCCTTCTGAAGGACGGCGCGAGAGAAGTGCAGAGAAAAGCGAATGGAATGTGACAACAGGAAAATGCCATTGATGGCAGTCAGCATCAAGCGGCTTGATGGGCGAGACGTTACCTATTCGACCCTTCATCCTTTTCTGCCACTTCTATTGACGCTTTCTGCACTCTCGGCTCTTTCTCCGCGGATACAAAAAGTTATTTTCCCGGAATGTGAGGGTGAAAAACTTGTGTTGGCTGGAATGGAATATGCATTAATCTGTTTAGATAATAATGTGTGCTTTTCTGGCCGACACTGCCAGTTTTGTTGGGTTTTCCAGTCCGTGAGAATGATTTGGGCCGAGGGCTCGCTGGAGCTCTAAATCACTCTCTCCAGAGTGTCATTGTAATGACAAAGTAATGAACGCAATGCCAGCTGAACTTTCACAGTTTAATACAAATGAAATGTGTTGAAGTTGACAGTCTGTGTGCGGCTTTTGCACACTTTCTTTCATGTTATGGGCTCAAAACATGAGCTCTGTTGTATCTTTAAAGATAAGATATGCAAACATCTTGTCTGTGACAGAATACTTCAACAATGAAAAAACTCAATTGCACTTTCAACCATGAACTGAATTAAAGTAATCCCAGTTAAAAAAATAGTTCACCCAAAAATAACTCGCCTTTTTGTTTTAAACCCGTTTTATGTGCAAAAAAGATTAAATTGTGACCTCGAATTCCATTTTTGTTATCGTTTGAAATGCATCTCGTCTCTCACTTGAACATTCATGCCAGCAAATCACTGTGTCATCTTTGTTACTTTTAAACTAACCTGCTCTTTCACTAATGTTCTTTTTCCACAGAGTTCTTTAGAGAGTTGTTGAACAATGCCGAGAAATCCCTTAATGACATGTTCGTCAAGACCTACGGCATGATTTACGTAAAGAACGCCGAACTTTTCAAGCACTTCTTTCAAGAGCTGCGACGATACTACTCTCACGGGAGCAGCGCCGTCAACCTGGACGACATGTTGTCGGAGTTCTGGACGGAGCTTCTGGAGCGCATGTTCCGGTTGGTCAACGTTCAGTACGAGTTTAATGAGGGTTACATGGAGTGCGTCAGCAGACACATGGAGCAGCTCAAGCCCTTCGGCGACGTTCCACGCAAGCTCCGCCTACAGCTGACACGGTCCTTCATCGCAGTCCGCACGTTCACCCGCGGCCTGGCGCTCATGCCTGAAGTGGTGGGCAAAGTCTCCACGGTAAGAAACGTTTGCTGTGTTGAATTAAGAATTTTAGCCATTTAGGTTTTGTTTATTGACCGTCAGAGTTCAGGGGCAACACAGATAAAAAGTACACATTTCGAGTTTATCAGTTTGGGAAGGTGGACACCTGGTTGCATACATAGGGGCTTATCTTCTAGCATTAAAAGATCAAAGGCCAAGGCAACTCAGTTTGTGGATTGAGTTTGCAGAAGCAATTGAACCTCAAGACAAACCGAGCAAACTCAACTTCAGCATTGACCTTATAAAAGGTGACCGGGTCGCTAATGCTCTTTGTTCAGTGTTTTATCAGCTACATCAGGTATTTGAATTAGGTTATGGACTCATTAACCTTTCGGTTTCGTTGACTCTGCTAATCTCCTCCCCTCTTTTTGTCCTTTCAGGTAAGTGCGTCTCCGAGCTGTGTGCGTGCGGCTATGAAGATGTTATACTGCCCGTATTGTACTGGCCAAGTGGCATTGAAGCCCTGCAAGAACTACTGTCTCAACGTCATGCGTGGGTGCCTCGCCAATCAGGCCGACCTGGACACAGAATGGAATAACTTCCTGGGTAAGAGATGCTTTGTTTTTTTTATTCTAGAGCATTTTGTTTCGGACCCGAGTCAAGTTTATTCGGTTCGTTGTGCAAAAGTACTTTTCTGAACAAAGTTTGTATGATTGCCAACATTTTGAGAACTTCTGTTCATGTATGTTCCTGATCACAGTCATTGCTGATAGCTGCTTGTCTCTGAATAAATAGTCTCTGATAAACAGCTCGCATCTTTGCCTTTCATCCCGTGCATCCACAACAAGCAAATCGAATGAAATAAAGGCTTCAATAACGCAATGAAAGTTGTTTCTTAGCAACAGTGGTAAATAGCTGTCACTGGCACACACAGAGGCAATCGCATAGATAATGTAAAGGTACAACGGTTCGAATCCAAAAGCATGACATAAAGAAGGTGGCCAGGAATCTGGGGGTGGCCATCAAACTCGGACCAGGCAATCAAATGAATCGAAGTGTGAAAACAGCCTTAATGGCTAAAGTGATTATTACTATAGTAATAGTACTAGACATGGAAGCAATTTTCCAGACAAAGCAGGAGTCTAATTTTATGAGAATAAGCAGTAGAGATTAAAAGTGAATGGGTCGTCTTAAAACGGCTTCAGTTTTTCCACTTGCTCAGAGGCCAAAACCATTTGTGAGGGCTCAGCTGAAATCAGGATTGAAACAGAGTTGAATTAGAAGTGAATGCTGGGGTGCTGCTCTCTTTTTCCTGTGCGTGTGTTTTTCATGAAGTGTGATGGGCCTCGGTCTCAGGTCCCGTCACACATTCTCCTGCGCTCTCACAAACTGTTCCTGGCCCACACGTCTCTGGGACTGGTTTTGCTCAACCTGTCTGTCAGCTTTGGGGGGCTTTAATTGGGGCACCTTGTTCAGGCCTCTTGACTGTTAAACAAGCTGTAGCACAACAGGCTGCAGTTCTCTACTATGTCGGATTCAACAGACAGCCGAATGCTTCCCTCTACTGGCGGATGCGTGTTGCTGCATTAGGTGTTTTTGATGGGTTGATATGTATGTGTAGTAGCTTTCTTCACTTGTTTTGAGGATGTCAAGTTAACAAGTCGATCTTTGATTTTAGATGCCATGTTGGGTCTTGCTGAGAGATTAGAGGGGCCCTTCAATTTCGAGTCCGTTATTGATCCAATAGACGTGAAGATTTCGGATGCCATCATGAACATGCAGGAGAACAGCATGCAGGTCTCACAGAAGGTCAGTCATTTTGATATTTTTATGTGTTTGAACGTTTGAAGGTTAAACTTGTATGGAAGTGAATCACAAATGCATATTAGAGTTTTTTTTTAACTTTTTTATATACATTTTTGTCTTTCAGGTGTTCCAGGGTTGTGGGCAGCCTAAACCCAACATGGCTTTCCGAACAAAGCGCTCTGTTAAAGAACCAGGGTTCCCCGGGCGTTTCCGACCCTACAGCCCTGAAGCCAGACCCACTACTGCAGCTGGCACCAGTTTGGACCGATTGGTGAGCGCATGCGGTCCACTTATAACCTCATCTAAATACTTTCTCTAAAGCATTTCAATGAAGCATTTGTAACATTGTGTTCGTTTCCTAGTTGACGGACGCCAAGAAGAAGCTCAAACATGCCAAGAAGTTCTGGTCCACACTTCCAGACACAGTCTGTGTTGGAGACAGGGTCAACCCGGGTGATGAGTGCTGGAATGGCACAGCCAAAAGCAGGTACTATAAAATCACTCCATTCCTTGATAAACTTCCCATCATCAGCACAGAGCAGTTACTCACCCTTTGATTTTCTCGCGCAGGTACGAATCTGTCGTTATGGGCAGCGGCTTAGCCAATCAGGTGTCAAATCCTGATGTGGAAGTTGATATCACCAAACCAGACATGGTCATTCGTCGTCAGATTGCGGGGCTGAAAGAAATGACCAGCGGGCTAAAAGCTGCCTACACTGGCAACGACATTTCAATTAACATTGGTATGAGGCGTTCTTTTATTCCAGAATTGTTATATTTGGGTACACTGTTCCACTTAAATTGTGAAAATTGACATCATCCAAGCCTGTTTTTAACATGATGACATCTGGTCCTTCAGATGACGCCGGCAGTGGAGAGGAAAGTGGAAGTGGCTGCGACTCCCCCGCTTGCGACAGCGATGGAGATATCTACTTCTCCACCCCGTCACCCGTCAAGCCACGTATTGTTAAGACCCAAGGGAAAGACCCGTCCTCTGGTGGAACCCTGTTGGCACCCTGCAGCCTGGCACTGGCGGCTCTCCTGCTGGCCTTGCTCACTCTCCACTCAAGATAAAAGCGGCCAAATGAGAGAGGATGAGTGTTTGTACGAATTTGAAAGAGAGCAGAAAACTGCAATAGGACATTACAGAGACTGCTTTCAGGATCTGCCTCTGCCGGCCATCTGGAGAACACACTCAAGTTATTCATATTCAAAAAAACTTCACTTTATTTTTGTTTGTGTATGAGAGCGGACTTCATTTATGTACAGCTTTAAGTTTCCACGCAGCATTACGCTTCCTCACATTCAGTCTGTCAGTTTTGTTTTTTCATTGCTGTAGTACTACGAATAGGTTGTGTGTGTGTGTATGAGTCTGTTTGTGTGAAAGGTATGTATGGATGGCTGTATATATCATCCGAGCGCTTTAAATAATCAACCAATATAACACCGGTATAAACTGATTTAAGCAAATTTGTATTTGAAGTTCTAACTCGACAGGATTTTTAACCCGTTTCTGCGAATTTGTGTGTGTGAGTGCGCGAGTGCGCACTTGCTTGGATGCATTAGTTAGCCGTTCATAAATTAGTTCCTGGATGTTGAGGAACAAATCATAGGATGCCTTACATTGGTCCATTATCTGGATACGCAAGCAAGGGCTGTGACCAACAGGAATGTGCATTTGTATGTGCGTATGTATACATTGCTGCCTTGATGAATGGAATCAGAGAGACTCATGGGAAAGAATGTTCTTGCTAAGTGGGTTGAGTAGGTTTGTCAAGGAGTGCATCATGATTTGTACTTGTCAGGTTTTTTTATAGTCTTCCAAGTCCTCAGTAACGCAGCCCCCATCTCATCATCCCATATACTTTCAGTGGTCCAGCGAATGTATAACTTGAGAATATAGTCTTCACTAATAATTTATTGTGTGGATTATGTCACAGAAAGGAGCTTTGGTTAGGTAAGGTGTCTTATTTGAAAGTTGATGGATTAAAAGGCTACTCATAGCACAGCATACACGTATCCTGTGTAATGTGCAGGTAATATGGAGGTTTTTACTGCATGGATGTTTATTTATGAACTTACAGGAGGGCCAGTTAGATAAGAGCGTACAACTGCAGATGGCTTCAGACTGAGCTGTCAGGATGGAAATGAATAATGATGAATTGTACACGGGGTTATATGATGAGGTGTTTTTATTTTGCTAGAAGTTTATTTTAAGGTATTAATGATATAAAACTAAATGATAGGTACTGCAGCTGATTCCACGTCACCAGAATGGCAATCGGTGCTGAGAGGTCACTAGAGGTGGATGGCCTCAGATTTTTCTTTCATTTTTTGTTTGTTTGCAACATCATTTCTGACCTTTTCCATTCCCAGTTGTCAGTTCTGTGTTTGCATTTTAATATTCATAGAAAATCAATCTTTGGTACGGTTTTTAAAGTCATTCCTCATTTAGCGTAATAGACAATATGTGGTACGATCTAACACTTGTTTTTATGATTTTTTTAATGATTTTTAATCTAAGTTGCTATAAATACAAATGTCGGACAAATGCAGTGTTGGTTTCCTCAGTTATGTACTGAAGAGCTTTCCACCCCTTCTCAGAAAACTTACCCCTCATTCTTGTACAGTAAGTTATTTAACCACACATCTATTTGAAAGGCAGCATGCTTTACTCTACTAGGTCTCTTAATATCAGTATTCACAATATTTATATCTGTAGAGGATGCATTCTAATGATTTGACAGTTGTAATTGATGGTTTTGTATTGGCTACAGATTTCATGTAATGTAACATTTAGATTTTGTAAAGCAAAGCTACCATTATCTTTTCTTTATCATCATAAGTTTATGTATGGGGATTGTGAAAATTGTAAATGGTGATGCAAGGACGGGGCTGGCCATAAGTTCTTGATTGTTCCTGACGTCACATGCACTTTTAATTGGCATTCAAATACCTCACGCAAGTTTTAAATGCTTTTAAACCTATCTGCAACATGCATTTTTATCCTAAATGCTATATGATTTAAACTTAATCATTTTTCTTTATTCATTTCAGTACATGTGTATGAATGGCCAGTCCTAAGACACGAAGAGATATTTGTCAGGGTTTCAGGGGGCATAGAAAGAGTAAAGATCTCTGTACAGAAGTGATGCACCACACCTCAGATTGATGATGTATTTTTGTCCAGGCTGATTTGCTATGTGTGCCATGATTCGGAAGCAATATTTGTTTTCACCTTTTTGTATGATTCGAAGCTTCCCACTGTCACATGTCTGATGTAAAGACCAGGAATAAGCATTTTCAAAGTAAATATGACATGGACATATCAAGACATGGACACTTGTTAGCCGAGGATTGCTAACCGAAGCAGTGTCATCATTAATCTGGATACTGAACTTTAGATGGACAGATTGCGGTTGTTGTTTGCCTGCTGCCCTGTACAGTGATGAAGAGTGAAGAAAGAGAGAGACTAAAAGACAGTAAGAAATTGTAAATAATGAGCAGTCGATTTACTGGTCTCTGAGAGATGTTCATCAGATTTTACCCATTCAGAGTATCTTCTTAATATGGGGAAAACAAAGTGATAGATGCTAAAAATGTAAAAGAAAAGTTATATTAAACATTTCCTAGTCTTGTTGAAATAAAGACTGCAGATATTTAAAATGTGTCGTGTCATGTCTGCTCTTTTTTTCTTTACATAATCAACACTTTCTTTGCTGTGTAAATGACACGATTGCTTTGAAGAACTCTTGTGGAGAGAATCTGGAAGCCAACACCTTCTTAACACAATCATGACCATTGATTAATGACAGCCATTCATTTAGTTGCTCTGTAAATATTTCGCGGTTTTAACTTGCAAATTACTAAAAAGAAGCTTGAAATAATGTCTGTTCCAAAGTATAAATCTCCTACACCTATTGGCCTGCCTTGATGTTTCATCTGAATAATGATTCCACATCATTCAGAATTGTTAAATAACCAAACATGTTTTAAGCTCAAAGACCACAAATAATTCAGTGAGTTACTTATTTTTTTAATTACGTTTACTCAAATTAAACCGTTTATATGTGACCCTGGACCACAAATACTGGTCTTAAATAGCATAGGAACATTTTAGTAATGGCCCAAAATCAATGTTTTGGTCCAATTACAGATTTTTCTTGTATGCCAAAAATTGTTAGGATATCAAGTTAAGATCTTATTCCATGAAGATATTTTGTAAATTCCCTATGGTAAATATTGCAAAACTTTATGTTGTGTGTAATATTCTATGCTAAGGACTTCTTTCGGACAACTTTAAAGGCGATTATCTCAATATGCTTATTTTTTTTGCACCCTCGGATTCCAGATTTTCGAATAGTTGTATCTCGGGCCAAATATCGTTTTTCCTACCAAACCATACGCCAATGGAAAGCTTATTTATACAGTTTCCAGATGATGTAAAAATCTCAATTAAGAAAAATTGACTTTTGGTTTGTTATCCAGTGTCGCATATATATAAAGATGGGTAGATTACCTGTGAATTGTAATCAGTTACTTATTACAAACTACATGGCAAAATTTGTATTCACGTAATCCCTTAGAGTTCAAAATTCTAGAAATGTAATCTGACTACTTTTTGATTACATTTAGATAACATTTCTTTGGAAGTGTCTGTTTTATCTTCACTGGCCTTTATCACAAAGCTGGTTTGGGTTTTTAACCAGGTAAATTCACGTTTAGTTCACTTCCCATGGATCTCTCACTCCAAATTAAAAAAAAGTTTAAAGTGATAAGATGTAAGATGTAAGCTGTAAGAGGGAAAATCTTTTGCTGCTAAGTGTTTATGTATTGTATATTTACATTTATTGATTAAAATTCAAAACACATTCATATAATTATTATATGAGTTGATAATCAATATTAATTCATTCATATTAAACAGAATCTAAATTAATATAACAATTTTCGTTATAAAAAAATCAATATATAAAGCTTTTTAAAGTAATGAAGCTTACATATTATCTTTTGTTCTTATTGTAAACCTATATAAATAATTTATATTCAGTTGATTCTGTTTTGATACTGTCAGCAGCTGCCTTCTCAAACTTTGACTGCAGCCGTGTTTATTCCTGCCTTGTAAATGTGTTTTTAATTCATGACATTTTTTCATACTGATTTCTTCATCTTCAAGAAGTCAATCAAACTGATGATGCCTTCCATGTTTCGTGTGATTGGCTGTTTGCTACACGTGTCACACTTTCAGGTACACGCTCCTCACAAACTCTGGATTAAACCTGAGTTGACAGAAAAAGTTTGTACCAAGTGTTGTGCTACAGCTGAACCAGATCTAAACCAGGTTGGATTTGTCTGGTTTTGTCAACTCATAACTTACTGTGGAACTCACCTCTTATTGTGATACAGGTCACTTTTAAGGTTTTTTAAACCTTAAAATAACATCAAATTATAAAAGTACAGGAAGCACTAGAATTATGTCAGATGCATTTACATCTTATGTATTGCAGTAATTCAGTATAGTTACAATTAAAACGGTTAAAGAATAGAAAAAAAGGCCTTATGTTGTAGATATCAAGTGTAGATACCAAATCAATGTAAATGGGTGTAATATTCATGTGATGGGCAAAACAAAAACTGTTCAAACAGCAATAAGACAATCATTTTTATAATCCAAACCATAAGGTTTTGACTACATAATTTAGATTAATAAATAAATGTTGTAGCCACATTAATAACATTTTGCTACAAGCAAATGTAAATATTTACAACAGAAATACTGGATTACAAATGACAGGTAAAGAGTTATCACATTTTATCACCTGCCTGTGCTTGTGATTCAAAATCCAATTTAAACAATGGAGAAAATATAAAAAAATTTCACATGTATCTTTGAAAAATCTTGCAAAAATGGATGATATAATGTGAATGATGGGCATGGACTATTCAGCAGCACAAACCTGTTTAGATTTAGGAATAATGCAGTTTCGCAATGAATGTTGTGATTTGCACAAATAATAGTATTATTGCTGCTAGATTGTGAATATTTACACTGTTCTTAAACAATACATAGCGAACAAAGATGCTTGTAAACGAAAACATGTGAGACTCACTATCTTGGGTTGGTTGGTTGTTTTAACCGTTAAAGTGGTAGGCTTACCAAAAAATAAACAAATAATATGTAATCTATGTAATGTAATCTGTAAGAGTAAAATAGGAATTATACTCTGATTACGAGTATTTCAAGATGTAACGTAATTCAAACTGTCACTAAAGCATATCCAATTGAAAATTGTATTTAGGAGATTTAAATACTTCACTTTAATATGACAGAATTGGTATGATGTTATCATATGTATTTCATATACCGATCTTTATGTAATCTCAGACTGACTTCTCGATGGTGAGATTGGATATAAAAAACTCTCTCGATTGTTACAGCCACAGAATGTTCTACTGATATTGATATCGACTCATTAAAGCAAAAGCAACAAATATGCCTCAGAATTGTGTACAGTATAGTGTATGTGTGTATTAAAGCTTGATATATTATAATTACAAAAATGTTAATACAAAATGTGAATGAGGGTCAACAAATGTTATATTCCTATGATGCACTTACGAAATTAAAACAATTCTCAGTACTTAGTAGGATAAAAGTGCCAGACATGTTTTTAAGCAATGATCTGTCTGTGTAGCAGCCCTCTGTAAGTCATCGATAATACAAACATAAATTGGCACTAATATACTGCTAAATTATTAATTATAATCTTAATAATTTATTTAATGTTTCGCTTTTATTACCATTCAATTGTTATTAATGGAAACTATACATTTCTTAGTACATTTCATGTTTCATAAACACAACAGCTAAACTTAATACACCAAGTTTAATCCTAAACATTTGACCCCCTTGCATTTAAATAAACTACCAGATTCATGGAAAATAATTAAAATAAAAGTTCTTTGGGACTTTTATTATGAAGAGTGATATACGGATGGGGGCGGTTATGGACTACTGGGAAATCGTGAAAGAGCGAGTGCGAGATTGTGGTGGTAAACAGCAGAAGTTATCTGAAGATCTCAAACCACTATAATGTAAATATACTCGGCGATGCTTTGTGAAATCATGTAGACATTGAACGCGTAGTCGACGCGAGCAGAAATACGTCCAGAAAATTAAACAATGGACGTTATCGTTTGATGTGGTAAGACGAGGCACTCGTTTTGTTCAACATTCTTCCCCGGCCGACGACGCGTCGGGGGAACAACACAACTGAGTAATGCGCTCACTTTTCCAGAGAGAAGATGGATGAAAAATCCTACTACAGTCGGCTTTTCATCGCATTGGCGATGGTGTTGTTGTTCGGCGTGATTGTGCTACAATACGTTTGCCCTACGTCCGACTGCCAGCTGCTACACCTGGCATCATTGTCCTCCAGATTTGGGAGTCGAGCGCCGGGGGATCGCGCAGATGGAGCCAGCACGGGAGACCCGTACAGTTCAGAGGACGGCGCGTTAGCGCGATTCGTGCCGCGATTTAATTTCACAACTAAAGACCTCAATCGCGTTGTAAATTTTAACATAAAGGAGGACGATGTTATAGTGTTCCTCCATATTCAAAAGACCGGTGGGACCACGTTTGGCCGCCACCTGGTCCGCAACATCCAACTAGAGAGGCCGTGTGAGTGCCACGCTGGGCAAAAGAAATGTACGTGTTACCGGCCAGGTAAACGGGACACCTGGCTGTTCTCCCGCTTCTCTACCGGCTGGAGCTGCGGTCTGCATGCGGACTGGACGGAACTCACTAACTGCGTGCCTTCCTTCATGAGCAACAGAGAGTCTCTGGAGATGCGCAAAACTCCCAGGTGAGATTGATGATTTCAAAAACAGCCCGTCGTTTGCTTGGGCTTGTCCGTGTATCATCTAATTCATTGCCGAAAGATTGGCCTAACAAACAAATGTATTTCTTTTGTTATGGTATCTGGTAATTGTATGATGTCACGGTGCGATTCGCCTCCAATTGTTCTCGTGCAGTGGTGAAGACTCTTAGCAAGTCAATTATGCGGAGACAAAAGAACTCCAACAGGTCGAGCTCTGGCCCAGAGTGTCTGCTTTTATTCAACAGGAGACCCATCATAATAATCACCCATCCTTTCAGACGCCCTGGAGGGCAGACGGCCTGCTGGCACCAGAGCATCTGACATTCGCTGAGACCTGTTCTTTAAAACAACTATCTATAGAATAGTGATTATCTTTTAGGCATAGGGGTGCGTTTTATTGATTTAGGTTTGCGAATAAAGCGCCTATGAGTTAAGTTTTTTTCTGGTGTACTTCATCATGGTTTGTTGATGAACTCAATACTTAAGAAGTGATTCTGTCATCATTTACTCACCCTCTTGTCATTTCATACCTGTACGACTTTCTTCACCAGAACACAAATGAAAATATTTCGAAGAATGTTGTTAGCCGGCACCCATTCACTTGCATTGGTTTTGTGTCCGTATAAAAGAAGTCAACGTGTGCCTGCGCTGTTTGGTTACCAACAATATCTTCTTTTGTCATTTCAAACCTGCATGACTTAGTTTTCACGCAGAACGCAGAGTGTGAGTAAATGATGACCGAATTTTCATTTTGGTGAATTATCACTTATGTTCATCAACACACCACGATGAAGATCACCAGAAAAAAATATTTCATTTCACCCCAAAATGAAAATTCTATCGCATTAATGCAAAGAAAGCAGAACCACATTTATACAAAAATTGTAGACGACGATAAACTACAAAAACATAATTAAAAAAAAAATCTGAAATAAATTCTCTGGCTGTTAACTTGGACAAAAAATTATTTGGTCAATTGAATTGGATGTGACATTATGTGTCAAAACTTAAAAAAATTGTGTGTATTTAATACCACTATATTGAACAATCTGTTTATATTTTCCTAAACCTCTGTCCAGATATCAGTCCATACACGTTTGCTATTTAAGAAGGGGTGGCTCTTTATAGAACATAAAATAGTTATTATATTTTAATTTCCATGTGCCCATGTGGTCACACTCATAAATGACTATGAAAATCATATAAGAATAAAAATGCTTTAAAGAGAGAAACCAAATATAGACATTGGAGCTAACAGTATGGTGAAAACCTTTGAAACATTAAGAATGTCTTAATTAAAAATTAAATTTGAATTTATAGTGTAGCTTAAGCTTTGTTTTGAATGATATTTTTTGATTTAGGTTGTGTTTTATTCAAAGTCCCTGATTTGGCAAAGTCTTTTTAATGATAGCACTCTCAGTACAAATTTGTGTTCGCTAATGACCGAATGACAGTAGACACATCAACATAACACAAAGATGATGAGAAGAATAAGGTACAACCTGATAGATTTGTCTGATGTAGATATAAAATAATCAACACTGTAAAGGCCCATTTATTAGATTGGATACGATTTAATCAAATAATAATCAAACAGGCTTATTGTTGCCATGTAAGTGAAGGACAAGGTAAGCATTTGATGAGAGCTTGAGGCTCTCCAGAGAGTTTCTCTTTGCATTTGTTGAATGGATTTGACCAGGCATCCTTAATTGATATTCCGATTGAAAGTGTTCTAGATGCGAGTGGAGAGATGATCATCCTCATTCGCCCATTATGCTAAAATGCCCATAATTACAGCCACCCAACAATAATTCATTCTGTTTTCCATCAAGATCTTTCCCCTGACACTCTACTAACAACAACTGCACTGTGAATAATTATGTTGCTGTGAACTCAAAAAAAAACAATGACAACATTATTCCACTTCATGATTCATATGCATTAATGTCGTTTTTTCATGCAATTTAATGAATTAATTCGGTAAATGAATGATGCATAGTCTACTTGTGTAATAGTACTAATTTTATAACCTAACATCTATTCTTTTTCTTCTCTCATGTAGCAGAAACTACTATTACATTACAATCTTAAGGGATCCGGTGTGGAGGTACCTGAGTGAATGGAGGCATGTTCAGCGTGGTGCCACCTGGAAGGCCTCCAAACACATGTGCGACGGCCGTTTGCCCACCCTAAATGAGCTGCCCAGCTGTTACACCGGAGATGACTGGTCAGGGTGCACATTGGAGGAATTCATGGCATGTCCTTATAACCTTGCCAGCAACAGACAGACCCGTATGCTGGCAGATCTCAGCCTGGTAGGTTGCTATAACCTCTCAATAATGAGTGAGAGCCAACGCTGGGCCATGCTGGTGGAAAGTGCCAAGCGCAACTTGCGAAACATTGCCTTTTTTGGCCTGACTGAATATCAGCGCAAGACGCAGTACCTCTTCGAACACACCTTCCGCCTTTCCTTCATTGCTCCATTCACGCAGCTCAACGGCACCCGCGCTACGAGCGTAGAGGTGGAACCGGAGACGCAGCGGAGGATTCGGGAGCTGAACCAGTGGGACGTGGAGCTTTACGAGTACGCCCGTGACCTCTTCCTTCAGCGATTTCAGTATGCGAGACAGCAGGAGCGCAGAGAAGCGCGTAAGAGACGTCTGCAGGAGAGGCGTAAATTGCGTGCCAAGGTTAGGCCGTGGTGGGGGATGACTGGAAAAAATGTTCTTAACCCCACCAAAGCGCCACAGCAGACACAACAATATTCTGTGATGAGTTTTCTAGAGGAAAAACAAGTGGACACAGAAAAAAAACTGGAGCCCGAGCCGGAAGGACAGGTGGAGGACAATTGGTTAGAAGAGGATGACAGTGAAACCATGTTGGACTATTTGGAAAATGTGGAACAGTGGCGGTAGCTAATATCTATTTGGGGGATGGGTTGATATTAGAGAAAATTGTGATTCTGGTTAACTAATATACGGGGTACGTACAATCCTTTAAGCTTCAATCGCTGCTAATGTTAAATATTGGCATATACGGGTTGTTTGTAGCAGTTTCTTTCTGTTCTGTTTTTCGTAGTCACACATATGAAGGTCTTTTGTTAAACACCATTTTCAAATATCAGATTTTGAATCGCCTTGGAGCATGACATGTCTTGTTAATGAGAGAACGTCCCCATTTACACTACACCTGAGGAAGGTCTGTACACTTTAGGTTGCCAGATGTATCTTCGTTTAAAGGGACAATTCACCCAAAAATGAAAACTCGGTCATAAATTGCTCAACCTCTTTTTCATCCAAACCTGCATTTCTTTGGCCACAGAACTGTTTGTTTTCCTAAATTTTTTAAAATATCTCAGAATTTTAAAAGAACAAAAAAATATTACTTTTTTTTCTACTATTGTAGCCAATGGTGCCTCAGGAATCTCAGTTGTTAACATTTTTCCAAATAACTTTGAGTCTTTCAGCTTCAGGTCTTCCAACATGGAAGTGACTTTAACTGCAATTCATTGACTGGCCGCTAGAGACTGTCTGCAAAACAGAGCAGAATCTCATTGAGCCCCATGTTAAAATGCCCAACTTTATAGCATAGAAATAGGTGTTTACAGCCTGCTACAAAAATGATTTTGGTCTTTATACCTTATTTTGCCCTTTATGCCAACTGTGGGAGGGGGGCAAATTTTTTTATAGCTCATCCGTTTAAATGAAATTGAGCCTTACAATTCTGCATAATTAAGGGTGAGGTTTTACCCACCAGGCACCTCGGCTGCACCCAAGTCACGCCTTTTGCCCTTTATTCATTATCAGAGATTGGCTACATCCATGTTTCGTACATTCATGTTTTAACAGAACAAAGAAATATATGTGGGTTTGGAACAACTTGAGGGCGAGTAATTCCTGACAGATATTTTTGGGTGAACTATCCCTTTAACGAACTGTAAATCAATACATACGAAATGTATATGCTAAATATAAAAGCCAAAGTTTGGAATGTGTCATACATGCCATTATCAGTCTTTCTGTATTGAGGGAGATTCTGGTGGCAGCACACTTATATTTACATTCCTGTAATGTATGAATAGGATTCACCATATTGACCATTATAAGTGTCCTCCACAGTCACAAATCATTATGCTGAAGTCAAATAATTGATTAATTTGTCAATTCAACACTTTGACTTTTGTTCTAATCGAAATATTATGTTTACTTGGCCTTATTTTTATTTATATTTGTTTGCTAATATTAGAAGCACGGGTTATGGGTTATATTATTTTGTTACTTAAAAATAAAAGCCATTGTGACACGCATATTTTATTTATGAGTACTAACAAATAATAGTGATAAAGCATATTACGGTAGAAAAAAATCTCTTATTTTAAAAGTATCCAGAAAAAGTCAAGTTGTGTTCCCCTTGACTCAAGGATGAGTCCTTGAAAATCCTGTTTGCAATTATCTCTTTGTACAGCAGATGGAGCCAAAGTAACAGTTTCGTGCAACTAAAATGAGTTCATACCAAATTTCCTTTAGAAGTAGTAAATACAACCTTCACAATTTAAATAAACATTCTTCAACAAAATAGATTATCATATACAAATACACAACTTGTCGTTTTGTGATAAAATGCCCAGGAGAACATGATAACGCTGCGTAAGTGCAAACGTCATATTTATCCACACTGACATATCGCCATGTCTAAATATCAAGATTGTTGTCCGTCAATAACTTGACATTGTTTCTTAAACACATCAAATCATTTTAAATAATCCACCCTGCACCCCTCAGGTAAAACGCGTCTCCTGTCCTCACACATGTTTCTCAGTGCGCTCAAAGGTTGAGTGGGAAGCCCCCTAAAATGGAGGAATGCACGTAGTACCATCCACACTTTCGCTCCACTCCTCCCTTCCCTTCAGCCCTCCCTCGTTTTTACCTCGTCTCGTCTTCTGCCTAGCAGCAGCTAGCAACTTCGCTTCACGCTTCACCATCGCTCGCTTCGTCGAAACGCCCCGCGTCCGCTGGTCGAGCAGCAAGCTGCGCGTCGAAACGTCTAGTATAAACGCGGGAACTTTTGCACCGGAGCGCGCGCCTCGCATCTCCGCCAGCGACTGTGACGTAGTTATCGAAAAATCTTTATTTCGCTTCGCTCTGCGTTTGATGTCAGCGAGCTTCGGTCGCGCGCGCAGGACTACTGAACGAACTGCACAGGTGAGTCATCTAAGCGCTATATTCTTAAATCTTTCGCACCATCTGTTTAATGTAATTCATCGTTGGCTGTCACGACCCGTGCGCCATGCGGGCTAACTGTACCAGGGCTATCAGACAGTTGCTCGCTTATGGGTCTCCATCTCTAACCTTGCTTTTGCGCACATGGCCTCTTTGAACAGTGACGCATAAGAAATTCATCTGTTTCGAATTTCTGATTAATTTGAGAAACCAAACCTTGTTTTGTATCATTGCACGAGCTGTCAGTGAGTGTAGTCTGATTTAACGTCAAAAAACGCAAGTGGATGTCATGCGTTCATTATCCGCTCGCTGACAGCTGTTGAGCTTCCCGTCGATTCTGTGGTGCCTTGAAAACCGAGTTTGTAAACACGGTGCTTCAACTCTGCCTACGTGTTACTTACATCTGTAATAGTCACGTGTATTGGACTGTATGTCTTGTTTTGATATTGTCTGTGTCTGGAATATTGTAATGCAGATTTTTCACTTCTTGTGGATGGGTGCAGTCTCCACCATAAGGTGTTCACCCACGGTCCAGGCAAAATTTGTCCTTGGGTTCTTGGAATCTGCAAGTTGTGTGTGTGTGTTTGGTGGATGTGGTTTTGTGTCTGTGTTGTCATCACAGACGACTATCCGTAGTCAAAGCTACGTGTGTTCTTGCATGTAAATTAATAGTTGCATGTTTTCCTGTCTAGCAAATTTGTGGTAGTCCTTTGATGACCTTTATTGCATTGTCAGGCTAATCAGATTATAGTTTCGCTTTAATCTTTTTCCTATTTGGTTGTAATTACTAATAGGTACGTTATAATAAGGCAGTAGTTGTCAGTACGGTTGTTCTTGCACCTGCCAGCTGTTACCTTGCATGTAAGACCTCATGTTAAAAATTTTTTTTTGAACGTACATAACATGATATTCCCAGATTTTTCGTTGTGAATTGTGTATTATATATGGAAGCCGATGAGTTCATATTTCTGTTTTCAAGTGAAAATGGGCTAGACGAGCCGTCATGTGGCGTCATGGAGCCTGTAGCATTGGCGGCTGACATTTTGTTTGATATCACACCTTGTGATGTGCTCTGTCAAAGGTTAGGTCAGAAGCGTCCTGGTGCTTTAGAGGGCTTGCGTTGGTCAAACGTCAGTAGCATGACTCCCCTTTGGTTATGCATGCGATTCAAAGGTCTTCAGGCGCTTGACAAGTCATATATCTCGGTTGCAATATCCACTGCGTACCCTTTAAGAAGCTTTCGGCCGTTGGCTCTGATTATCCCGCACTTCTTGATTGGAAGAACTCCCTGATTTAAAATATCTCTACAGTTGAATTAGACCCACATACTGTAAGCTGCACACAACGTTGAGACGGACGGCCAGGCTCCATTAGTTCGTAGCGCTCACAACGGAAAAACAAATAAGCTCAATCTTGGTGTGAGGTTAAACCAGGTGAAGACTTGTTGTCATGAGCTGCTGAGATGCCAGTTGTAATAACTAATGTGAATTGTTTCCTCATGGTTGTGCCGATATGAGGAAGCAACCTGACAGTCAAAGAGCTTTCTGGAACAGAGAAAAACATGCACACACTGTTAAACCTTCACAAGCTCGGCACGGTAGCATATTGCCACATGTGCTGAAACTGCACCACAGGTTCAGACTCGCTTTGAACCGTCACCGACTGCGTGGACTTTGCTCTCGCCTGGTTGCTTTTCATTCACCCTATAAAATTAATGATAAGAACGCAGAGCGAGGTTACTGTACACACAAAACGCATGTCCTCATTTCCCCTTTCTTCCTCTGCGGGCCAAATATGGCCAGCCCAGCAGTCAGTGCCATATGTTTTGAAACGCCAATAAAATATTGCGCTTGTTGCTGATATAGCAACCCCATTTACAAATTATTCAACATGGAACAGCTAAATAATATTGATTTAGCCATCGCATTTAGCTTGGTTGCAGAAAAGATCTGAATTTACTAATTGATTCTACATAGGAACAAGATTGCTTGTGCGCTATTAATATGTCCACTGCCCTCCTTCTGCAAGTAGGTTATGACATGCTCAGATTGTATTACTCTCAAATGAGCTTTTAACCAGTATTTTGTGAGGTGCAATGTACCGTTTCTCTAAGGAGATATCATTTGAGTCGTGTTTGCACCAGTGCGAATTAGGATTTGGGGTAAAGTCAACATGAAATCAAAATGTACCCTGTTAACTAAAGGAACACTTTACCCAGAAATGAAAATTCTGTCATAATTTACTCACCCTCAAGTTCTTACGAATCTCTAGACATCTTTTTGTTCTGATGAACACAGAGGAAGATATTAGGAAGAATGCTTGTAACCAAACAGTCCTTGGCCACCATTAACTGCAATTGTAGGAAAATTAGCTTTTTTAAATTTCTTTTTTCTGTTGAACACAAAAGAAGATATTTTGAGGAATGTAGGAAAGCAAACATTTCTGGGGCACTATTGACTACCATTATGTTTTCTACTATGGTAGTCAATGGTTGCCAAGATCGGTTCGGTTACAAGCGTTCTTCCAAATATCTTTCTCTGTGTTTAATAAAACATAGACATTTATACAGAAACAAACAACTTGAGGGTGAATGAATGTTTTTTGTGAATTTTTGGGTAAAATGTCACGGTTTGTTGACACAAGTGCATGTTATCCCAAAGAAACAAATAGTTCATCTTTACAGCGTTATATATTAATTTGTTTTTTAAAAAGCTGCGTGGGATATTGGGTATAAAATCCAAATAGCTTTTCAGGCATCGCATTCAATCTGGCTACATTCTGGTATGCAACGCCCACTTTTAAAAATCCAGTTAATTCAATGCATAAACTTTTTTCCACTGTAAATATTCCTGGTTTATTTATAAAATCACAATACACATAAAAAACGAAATGATAACGGTAATTTTCATATACAGTTAAATATTTTTTGGATTGGTTGACATTCATATGTAATCACATGAATGTATTTGTCATGATTTGACACTTGCTCCTCACAGCTCTCTTGTTTCTTCAGTTTGTTTTTGCAATATGAGACTGAGCTGGGTGGAAGGTATAGAGACTTTGTAATGCCTGTTGTCGTGTGTCATGTTGCTAAGCCTGTGATTTTTGGGTTTGTTTGTGCCCTCCAGAGCTCTGTATGTGTCTCTGTCCTCGGCTCTGAGTTTGTGAGTGAACTTAAGCAGCTGCATGTTTTTATGAATGGAGGCAATTCGGCTGTAATAAGCTAAAAGGATTATATATACTTAACCTAATTATTTTTCCCTGTGGCTGGGGGCTTTTCTCCTCGACTTCACCGCTGCTAGTGCTGTCTCACCAGCTCTCTTCGTTTCTCTGCCGAGTTAAACCAAGTATGATTAACAGTACTGTCAATTTCTCTGTTTTGACTTGAATATACCGTTGTTCTGACTCAGGCGGAAAAAAACGTAGTGTCTGTGTATTTTCGCATTGCTTCCTTTTTTGAGGGGGAAGTACTGTACACGTACGTATTAATATCGGTTACATTTGGGTCGTACTTCTGCATCAGATTCTCTGCACTGATCAGCCTTGTCCTTTAAATGTCATTCAGACTGTTTGTTCCCTGTAATGGCCGAGACAGTGTGTCTATTCATGAGATTTGATCGAAAAACGTATGAAACGAGAAAATGCGACATGCGATAACATGCTAAATAATGTTGTATACAATTTGTGATGCAATAATGCTTATGATATGTAAAACCAATTTAAATTGGAAAAAAGGTCCAGTGTGTCATTTTTTGCAGGATCAGAAATGCAATATAAAATACATTACTATGTCTTCGTAGGTCAATAAAGAGCTTAATGGTTATGTTTTTATTACCTTAGAGGTATTTCTATCTACATACACCGCGGGTACCCTTGCATGGAATTTGCCATGTTGTTTCTACAGTGGCCCAAATGGACAAACATGGTCTTCATTGTGTGTCATAAATATGTGATCTCCTTCTGCAAAGAAGTGAAAACATGACGACGACATCTTAGTTCCGTACTTCGAAAGGGAGGGGTGTAGTGAGCTGTTGGTTGCAATTCACAACCTCACCCCTAGATGTCGCTAAATTTCATATTCTCGACCTTCAAAATATCTTTCTGAAAGTTAAATAGCCAACATACAAGTGTTATTGCATTGTAGTACAGTACGCAAATCTACAATATTTCAATGAGTGCTTTTACTTGCGCAAAATAAACAGATATCTATCAAATATCAGCTTATAAAAGAAAACTCTTTTCACGTGTTTACATGCATATCAATAAACCGTTTTCGCATACAAGCGTGTTTACATAGAAATTTGAGACTTACTAGGTTTCTCGCGTACAGTGACGTCACCATCTATAGTCTGTCTAGTTATTAAAAATGCAGCTGGAAATCTGTCATAAGCTGTATTTTTATAACTTTTCTCATATCTGCAGTACCTGCAAATGCAACGATAGTTTTTAATTTAGCTGTTTCTACATCAACTGCATGATTCGAGAGCGGACTTTTATGCGTTATTTCACTGTTACTTACATTTGGGACTTTTACTATTGCGCTACCAGACATGCATACATAAACAAAACCGAGATAAAACCTGTAAATGCATTTACGTTAAATGAAAATAATGGGCAAAATACTACCTCAGCCGAGCGGGTTTTGCTTACGCCGTTTATGAACTTTCCCCGATAAAAGAAAACAGTTTTAAGCGTTACATGACCTTACTTGTTATCAGCTTATTAAATATAATCGGAGTAAGACTCTGCATGTAAACGCACTCAATGATTGTGATATATTGTGCAGCCCTCCAACTCTCTCATAAAGATTGAAGCTGACAGAACCACTGACAGAAAGTCAAATAGGCCTGCATACTATAAATAAAAATGATTGATTTAGATAAAAAAACAAACCTGTTAAAACCTAACAAGCTGCACAGAACGAACATTTCTGAGAATCAGGCTGGATTTACTTTCATTTCTGCATCGGCTTTAGATCTTTATGGTTTTACCTTAGCAACACAAAGATTTATATGTGTAAAGTTAATCTTTAAAACACATGCCGAGTCCAAAACAAAACAGGCGCTGTTGACCTTTGCTAAAAAGAATTGGAAAGGTTCGCTGTCGCCTGCTGTACTGTTTGCAGCGAGAAGTGCTGCAGTACATGCTGCAGCAGGCAGAATGCATGTGGGGTGTACTGTATGTGCTGTGTAAAGCTGCAGTGTGTGTTGGTCATGCTGGGTTTGCCTGCATGCGTCAGCTCTGTGGTATGAAGGTTATGTTGTGGTGCTCCAGCGCTGCAGTGCGTTGGAACAGCAGGCTCTTCTCTTTCTTGCCCTGACCTCTGCCAACTGACCCTCACACTCCCACTCCTGTCTCTGCGGATGAACACGGAAGAGGCGGAAAACCAAATTCAATCACGCGTCGGATTCTGCGTATCATTCCGATGTAGTTACTTCAGTTTCTTTCCCTGGACTCGTTGGTGGTTAGTCTTTATTGTACAGTTGACACCGCATGCTATCTGAGTCGCACTGTAATTATGTTTCAGGTTTTTTGTAGTCGTGATACGAACGCTATGAAGGTGGCATATGGCACCGCGTTTTCACGTCGTCTCTCCACCAGCATTTCAAGGTCAACTTTGGTTATGATTATGACCATGGAAGTGCTGCATTGTTCTTTTTTTTCGTTGACACAAGAGCCATGTCTTAAAGATGGTGAATTTCCATGGCCTTTGGTTTATTTACATAAGCAAAATGTTGCACTCCGGTGGGACCTGAAAAAACGACACGCCTGCAGAATGCTGCTTCATCTAGCCATTAAATGTTTGTGGGCTAATAAGATTTTTCGTCCTGCAGTTTTTTATATTGTAGTTGTTTTAATTGAATTCATCACAAAGTGTGTAACGTCTGCGGTCACAAAACAGAATTGTGAGTCATGAATTATTGTTTTAAAACAGGTTTTCTGGGAAACTCACCTACCTAAAAGTGGTAGTCCACCCCCATGCTCACCCCAATGGTTGTGTCAGCATGGTTGGGATTCTCCAATTCAGCTCCACAGTGTTTTTGCATATTGAACTGACACTTCCACTTTAATGTTCCTTTAACATTATGATAATGCTTCATTCTTCTGTAAATATAACAGGGGAAGACAAACTGTACTAGAATAAAAATGACAATAGATCTTAAATTAACGTTAAACATTGTTTACTGTAGTAATCACTGTGATTATTACAACTAGAGCAGCTGTTGTCATATTGATCTGTAATCAATAATTCCAAGATCTAAGATTAGCTTGTTCAGTGGGTGTGTCTCGAATGCACAACAGACTCTGCAAGTCAGGTTTTGGGTTTTTTTGCTTACAAATGTATATGTCATATACCATTATGCAGAAGTAATCCTAGCATCTAATTTAAAATGACTATCATTCTCAACCTCTCACACTAACAGACAGACATATTGTAGATGTTATTCTGTTTCTGTGGTCTTAAAACCACAGTCGAGTGAAAGACATTTGCCTCTCAAACACACTTCTATACCGTCAAGTCAACGTCTTTCTCTTTGAGTTTTGTGTATGCACATGCACTGAATGCTTGAAGGACACCACAGGTGCAGTGTGTGTACTGTATATGTGTACAGCTCGGTGACCTTGTGGAGACAATACACTCACCACCTCCACACTTCTGATATTTACAACCTACTTTGTATATCTCCGTCAGCAACACCCAAACACACATGTATGGTGTGTTCAACTGTATATTCCCACCCAGTCATCTTCCTGCTGTAAAACATTTAAGTCACTACACAACCATTGCTTATACTTACCCAAATAACCATTGTACTACAGATGGTGATTATGTAATTGATATTGAACACACGGTTGTTTTGTACTTATCTTTGGAATGTTAATAATTTAGTTGTGAAATTCTTTGTGATTGTTAAACTTTATAGTTGTTGATCTTAGGCCATGGCATCGTATCGGTGTTACTTCTCGTGACACATTAGTGTATTTGTGGCATCTTGCAATCGGTAAATGCTGAGAAAAGTGAAAGTTATTTATTTTTTATTAAGGAATCTAAATATTTAAGTATTTGTTGTGCTTTCTTCAAATAAGGCACAAAATGGCTAAAAACATGAAGAAATTTTTACTTAGTAATGATGATTTACCTGATTGTGTCGAGCTGTTTTATTTTCCATTTGTTTATATACAGTACTATGAAGTTTTATATTTGAGTTTGTTTTTTGCAACCCTGTTGTCAGACTATAGGACTTCTTTTAAATTGAATGAAATAATGAATAAAAATTCATTTTTGGGTGAACTGCCCCTTTTAAAGTCCCAGTGAAATTAAAAACTATAATGGGTTTTTTTCTTGAAAATATTGCTGCATTTATTGTAAATAGTTCAATGTGGGTCATTCACTTTATAAAAATCGTGTCGTGTGCCCTCATAATGTTAAGTTAATATCTGAAAATGCACTTCTGTCCTGTAATGACTATCCATCTTAGATGACACGTCAGACGGCTTGGGCGGAGCATCCGTTAACTCCTCCCCTTTACCTGTCAGTCTGCCGGCTGTTCCTTTTAAAAATGCAACGGCTGTTTTTAAACATCCAATCAAATCGCAGAGAAATACTAAAGCCCTGTCAAAATTCCATTTCACTCTGTAACTTTCGGTTCACAGGGACTTTAAGCTCCTTGTTTATTTTGTATTGACGGCAGAGTTTTACTTCGCCTTGAAACATTTCTTTAAGCCTGTTTTGCTTTACTGTTTTACTTTTAGTTCTGCATCAATCTATTTATTTATTAGATATTATTTATTAGAATGGATGCACAGTGCACTGTGCTTTGTTTTACCTTTCTAGCTTTTCAGTTTTTTTGATTTGCTCCTGTAAAGCTGCTTTGGAACAATGCACATTGTGAAAAGCGCTATATAAATAAATTGAATTGAAAATTGAATTGTTGTGCAATAAAAGTTTTCGGCAGTCAACCATTGTTCAAATCCATTCTACTAGATTCAACGATAAACCTTTCTTTCGGCGCGTAATGCTTTTTTCGCTCTTCAGGGAAGACCGTTTGTGATAACTAGGCCAGGCGTACACCAAATAGCCAGGCCGTGTTTTGTCAATCTGCTTTGCATTAATAATTGACTTTATCACGCTGTGAAATCAGTTCGGGACATCTATTTATAACTGGTCCCATTGTCTCAGGGACGACTGTGATCATTAGCGCTACAAGCAGTGTAGATAAAATCATCGTTGTTGGGAAATGATGTTTGTCGTCATTACGAGAAGGATTAGCGATTGTCCAAAGGGTGATGCTTGTAAATATATATTAACTGGCGTCTTTGTAGGGACGCGACGGCTTACGTCACAACAGCATGTTCCCTTCACGGATCACCTCTCCATTCACCTGCTCACTTATAATGAGATAATTGGCCTTTTGGAGATGCCGTGGAGGCAGGTGTGGTTGAGGTGCCACGCTGCTCTGAGACAGAGCTGTGCTAACTTCTGCCCTGACGAACGGCTCAATGCAGGTCCGTGCTCCCTGCGGGGAAATCTTCATCGATCTAACTGTAGGGCAGATATTGGGGGAGGGAGTGTACATTAAACTGTAAAACCTATTTCTCCTTTGCGTTACGTTGCATTTAGTGCCTTTGTTCTTGTATCTGGAGGTGGGTGTTATTAATTCAATTTCCTCCCCCCTCTCATTTTCTCTCCTCATCTCCCTCACCGCATTGCTCTCCTTCTGGACTGTCTGCGCACACCCGCCCGCCTGCGACGTCTGTGTCTGTCGCTGTAAGACACAGTGACCGATAATATCTGCCCTAACCTGTAATCCGTTCACTCTCTGCTTATTCACCGTGCCTTTTATCTGTTTTTGTTTGGTCGTTTCATCCGTTTACCCACACGTCCCTCAGTTACACATCCCTTCAAGTGTGCTTGGTCATCACGCCATCGATTATTTATCCCTCACTGTTACATCTCTTTCTCAGGGGACTGCATATCAAGACCCACCCAAGATGCAAGCTCACATTTTCCTGTGACGGTGCTGCCACCGTCTTTCTCCATTTACATCTTTACAAACACGTCCACATGCAAACAATATTATGAATTTGATGACAAAAAGATCTGTTTTTGTTTTCCTTATTCATCTCATTCTTTGTACATGCGTGGCCGAGTTTGCAGGTCATCTCTCCTGATAATGCTTCAGGAAGCAGAGAAACAAGCATGCTTCACTCTCCTCAGCCAAGGAGCAATGCAATGACAAAGAGGGTTGGGAAAAAAGTGATCAATATATTTCCCCCCTCCCGATTGGCCGATCCGCCTTGCCTGGTTGCAGCGCAGCGGCTGATTGGCTGTTGCACTGTTCTGTGCTCAGCAGCTGCAGCTATGGGGATTTGTCCTTCCTCTGGTCTGCTCTACTTCCTTTCTTTCTCACAGAAAGTCACGTTCATATTCAGCACACTGACAGCGTTGTTTGCGCGTAGTTTGCGTCCCCCCGCGTCAAACGCTGTTTTGTTTTGCACTTAATGTTGTTGCTTCAATTTGCCAGAGAGTCGTAAAGTGACGTTGCCGTCTCCCATGTGCTCGCTCTCTTTTTTCCTCTCTCCTCCCACTTTTTTTCCTCCCTCCCTCTATCTCTTAATCAAGACACAGCCTGCCCTTTCCTTTGCATTGCTGCCTGCCGCCCGTCTGCACTCCTCCTTTATCTCTTGCGCTCTCACACTTGTGCTTTCTGCCATGCGCTTTCAAGCTCGCTCTGTTTGTCTCTCACCTCCGTATTCCCCAGTTACAGGTTTGCAACAAACAGCTGAGGCATTTTCTTTGTTATTTAGCGTGACTTTTTATTTTCTACTTTGTGTTTCATGAAGTAATGCTAATGTTGTGCAATATTCTGCCGTGCTTCTACGGAGCGCGTACTAAATGTTTCTCTTGTGTTTTTGTGTGTTTTTGGAAAGACAGGTTTGTCTGCGGTTAGAAGACTCGTGGAAGTGTGTGAGAACACCTACAAAGCGGTGCGATGAGAGAGGACGCAGGAAGAGCAGGAGGAATGAGGAAACGGTTCAAGTGAACGACGACTTGCATCATCACAAAGTGCCTCATCTGGACGGTGCAGCAGTTCGCGTCTGTCTCCGCACTCCCATCCCGGATGGTCTCCGCTTCGGATCGCTCTCCTCCCCGCTGACTTGAGACTGTATGTGAGTGTGTGTGCGCGTGTTTGGCCTTGGCTCGGGCTATATTTCACCCTGACAGTCAATCACCCCTTCCCTGTTCCTGGAGTCCAACTTTGCATGCTTTCCATTTCACCTTTTAATACAAGGACACCAGTCGATTAGTTTCCTCTTTGGAATCAGCTGTCTTTAGGCAACCTGTTCTGTTGGGACTCCATCCTCGCAAGGCATGAGAGCATCTTCAGAGATTGTTGCGACTACAGCCACAGGAGACGGGCATTTGGAAGCCTCAAATTAGAGAAGGGTTTCTGTCAATGCAAGAAGGCTATATAAAACCCACAGCTCCGAAGGGGCGAGCGTAGACAGCGTGGCGACCACTGCAAAGTGCCGTTCTCTACTGCTTTTAGTTTTCCTGGACAACAGCCGAAGATGCACCACAGCATGTCACAGTGACCTACCCCACCTCAGCTCTCCGATATCTCTCACTCCATACGCACTGCACGTATACTTGACTTTAAACTGATTGAACGTTCTCATCGTAATTCCCCACGGCTGATCAACAGACTATGCCCCCTTTTTGTCCCTGAGAGAGTTAGCTTACTTCAGGACAGGTAGTCTTAAGGATCGCCCCCTCCCTCCTCCTCAGTGTGCTCAGTTTTTGCCTTTGTGCTTTATCACGCCTGGCTGCCCCACCCCACACCTCCGCTCACCCCCCACTCACCGAGGGACCGCCATGGCCGTCAATGTGACCATGGGCCGCGACACCAAGTGGCTGACGCTGGAGGTGTGCAGAGAGTTTCAGCGGGGGGCCTGCTCGCGGTCGGACACCGAGTGCAAGTTTGCTCACCCTTCTCGCACCTGCCACGTGGAGAACGGTCGCGTCATTGCCTGTTTCGACTCACTCAAGGTAATTCAGATGCAGACATGGACACACATGCACTATTGCATAATGTAAAACGTTAACTATTAATATGTTATAAAAATGTAATTTATTTAAGGATTTAATTACACATGCATACACTTTAACACCTCATTTTATTTTGCTGAGTAGTGATCTCTTGAATACTGATGCCCTGAAATGAGCCTTTGGCTGTTTGTCTCATCTTATGCTCTGCAGCCTGTGGTCAGGGCTTGATCAATTGCAAATAAAAAGTAATTTGGTGGTTCCTTGATGGGAAAAAAGTGCTGTGTTTAAATAGTATGGTACTACAAATAATCCCTTGCTTTTAGTACAGTACATGTTTAAACTATGCTGTCACCACGGTATATGCCCAAACAGTATGGTAACATCGTATTGTACTTTGTGGGTAATTTTTTTGGATGATCTATTGCAATATAATTTACATAACTATGTCTTATAAAGACCTGTTGTTTCTACAGTATCCCTAAACAGACAAACTGCTCTACAGAGTGCATTTCGTGAATTACGTAATCTCTTTCTGCAATGAAACGAAAACGTGACGACATTTTAGCACTACGGTGGCTGACACAGCATTTCCAAAGGGAGGGGTGGACCGAGCCATTGGTTACAATTCGCAACTTCACAGCTAGATGTCGCTAAATCTCACACATTGAACCATAAATGGGTTTTGTCCATTTCTTTACATGACTCATAGAGACTCAATTAAAAAATTCGTAAAATTGGCTTCTAAAATTTTAAGTCTCTGAAAACTGACATAAACTAAATATTGATGACTCATCTTGGACATACTAATTTTGTCCAATAATACAGTGTCTTGCCCCTCCCCAATTCCTCTTACTTTTGAGTCTGACTATAACATCATGTTCATGACTCTGACAAATACTAAAGTCTATGGGCTATTTAAAGAGACTGATATCTCTCATTTCAGTCTGTTTCAATAGGGAAAATGTCTTCAAAGAAAGAAAACTGCATTCTAGAATTATCAATAAGAGGTCAATGCAGTGTTCTACACATAATCAGATTTGTTGAACTATTTTTAGAGGAGAAGCTCAAATGTTCTCTTTATGTTTTCTTCTGATACGTCGGTAAAACAGCTCCAAGCGCTCTTAACCTGTAGGTCATCCATGACTCGAAATGTCCGCCGCTCTGAGCATTGTGCTGTGATCACAACAAATGTGTTTGCTTGTGTACGTCTCTGTATATGTGTTAACGTGTAGCAAAGCCTCAAACAAGGCCCTCTCTGTCCGAGTGCAGCAGCTGTCTCTTTTATTGAGCTAGAATGTATTATTTGGCCATTTTTTGGCGCTGTGCAGCATGTGTGTGGGGGAAATCAGGAGGAGTGAGAGAATCTAGACGAGGCCTAGCAACAGTGTCGGACGAATACAGTTATCCACTGAATACTATTACAGTTGTCAGCTGGGACCTGTGTACATCCAATTGTTTGATGTTTATGATATCAGAAGAGAAAGGCCACCACTGTCTTAAAACTCAGGGTCAGGTTGCTGTTATGACTGAGAGGGAGTGAAAGAAAAGCTAGATAAAAGAAATGAGAGAAAGATGAAGGTCACAGTACTTTCCCTTTTACCGTTTTCTCCTTTTTGATGTGTGTGTGTGTGTGTGTTTTTAATAGTCCATGGCTAGGCAAGTATCATGGCAATTTTAGGCTTGGGATTTGACCAAACCCTTATTTATTGAATAACATTTAAGTTGTATCACTGTTGTTAGGGTTAATAAATAAAATATATATAATCAATATACAACACATTTTATGTCAAAAAGGCGTGCTTATATTATAAGGTGCTTTAATTTTTATATCTTATAAAAATATCAAATGTATACACATAATATGTATGAATCATCCATATATCTGAATTGTGAATGATGATAAAAGGGCAAACAACTGTTGGAATTATGTAAAATTATATTGTGATCATTGCTTTTTTAAATAGCTTATTAGTATTTATCTCTATACCCAATCTCATCCCCCTCCACCGTCCATTGCTCTCTCTCCTCCACGCCTTCATTTCTCTGCTAATTTATCGACATCCCCTAATGGTTGCTACTGTGTCCTTCTTTCTGCCTTCCACCCCTGATGCACAAGGTTTTGCTTTTTATTCATTGACCATTAATCCTATTTGGTTTAGCTTGAAAACCAATTAGAGACGCATGAATTACTCATTCAGTTACTCTATGTAAATGTAATGCAGGTATTGATATAGCACTGGTGCCGGCAAAGTCTTTTGTCAAAAACTAAATGAGCAAGTAGTTAAACTGTCATTGGCTACGTCTCATTCACATGAGATAAAAACGTATTTTTAGAAAAGGGAACAAATAGTCTTTTTTTGTCCTGGAGTCTTTTTTTCTCCTGGAGTCTTTTTTCCAGGAAGTACTGTAAATTGAATGGGAACATGGGTTTTCACAGGGTTTTCTATACAGAAAAATGGAACTGTAGACATTGAAATAGTCAAGAAATACTATATAATGACATACTGTGTCAATTTTCGTAGTATGTGATTGTCAGCCAATCATAAAAGAAATGATGTACATATAAAATTCACAATGTGTAATTTCCAGGAGTGACTTAAAGTCATCCAACAAAAATGTGAAAGAGCATGACAAGACATTTATCCATTAACCCGGGTTAATGGATAGAAAAATATTAAACTTTTAATAAAATATGTACTGCTGTATTGCTTAAAAGAAATTAATAACTTGGTTTCTATCCAGTTTTGAGGTCTGAAAAAATTCAGAGCAATAGTTTCTGTTATTTTGACCTGTTTCTCCAGTTTTCATTTTCTGCAAATCGAAACAATATCTTTATTAGAAATTTGGTAGAGATATTGTGTGTAGTTCACAGAATGAAAAAAATGATTATTTTACCTAAACACACATCTGAAAATAGTAAATCCAGGAAAAAATTTAAATAAATCTTTTAATTTGTTACACGGCTATATAATGGATTACAATGTTGAATAGAATAGGTATCGTAGGCAAACAACCCATTTAAACGAGTGTGAAGGAAGAAAATTGAGTTGAAGAATGGTTGTGTAAAGTTAAATTATAGCATTTTAGGCACAAGACACATTGGCTAAGATTACCGGTTGATTTTCTTGTCATTACTGGTAAGGCTGTAGACTCCAATCTATAATTAAATGTCTCCGATCTCCCTGATCTGGTTGATTTTATTTGAGGAAAATACAATACTCCTAAAATACCTATTTAAGAATATGCATCCTGACAAAAGAAGATCACTATTATGTAAACCATTAGAGCAGAGATTTTATCAGAGAGTATTGTGGTTTGAAAAGCTATTCAGTCTGCTTTCTGCATTTGTACATTCTCTCTTTTGTTCTTCCTCCCTCTCCCTCTCTCTCTCCGTCCAATCAGTAGTGAGGAGACAGAGTATGAGGCAAAACTTACTCCTGGTTGCCGTGTGTGTTACCATGACTACGCTGAGGAGATCCCTGACCTAGTCCATCCCACATGACATGACTTACAGCTTTTCATATCTTCCTTTTTTTCTGCTCGTCGGGACTCTGATCCCCCAGCGCGGTTCTCTGTGTTTTTACATCGTGCTTTCTGTATCCTAGTCTACCTCTTAAATGATCACTGTGTTCTCTGTGTCTTCGAGAATATAAGGCTTGCTTCTCATGTGTGCTTTGGCAGGTTCACCTGTCTGCTCCTCTGAGATGGTCTGCTCATTACCCACACACTCCAACAACACCGCTGATGCAATTGCTCTCAGTGTCGGCGTGCAAGAGAAATGTACAAGTGTCAAGGCACACAATTTACAGTGTTGAGCACAGTTGTGTGGGTCTTTTTTTAAAGAGAAAGAATAGTAGCACTGCATTATTGGTATTGTCCCAGATTCAGACGGCACGCCCACAGACCACCCAAAGTCCATTCACTGACCGTCTGACAAATCTGATCTGGCAAGCTTTAATGTGGTTGGCTGATTTTATGCTACTTTTTTGAGTCCACCTGCAAGCAAATGTGTTTGCATGTGTTTAGTAGCTAAAAGGTAACATGTAAAAAATATTGCTTTGATAGATTAATGCCGAAAGATTTTGTGTTTTGTCTGAGATTGTCACAAGAAATTATATTTCAAAGAAATTACAATATTTTCCTCATTTCCTACCCTAGCGTCTTCCCTAACCTGTATGACTTATTTTTCTTCTGCGGGTCAACAACATTGGCCCCAATTGACTTCCATTGTACGGACACAAAACCACTGAGACATTTCTCAAAATATCTTCTTTTGTGTTTCACAGAAGAGTCATATAGAGGTTTTAAACAACAGAAGGGTG
The DNA here is from genome assembly GCF_015846415.1 of Triplophysa dalaica. Lineage (NCBI taxonomy): Eukaryota > Metazoa > Chordata > Actinopteri > Cypriniformes > Nemacheilidae > Triplophysa > Triplophysa dalaica. The sequence goes on from NC_079557.1 coordinate 12,024,112, forward strand.
TATAAATGAAGATTTTTTTATTTTTAGGTGAACAATCTCTTTAAATACATTGTGCAGTGGTTGCTTTGATGTATTTTATTTCAGATAAACCTACCCCAACGTGGCAAGAAAATTAAAATGGTTGGTTGGTTTTATCAGACTCTTCCTGTATATGTCGGCAGATTCAAAATACGTTTTATTATGGATCAGACCTCACGCCGGTTAATCAGAGGTCTGGTTGTGTGAGGTTGGCCTCAGTTAGACCTGAGCGTGTGGGAGTTTCATTGAATGGTGCAACAGTGGGAAGGTGCAACATCTCCAAGTCCTCAACATCACTGCACCCATCCATCATGCTGTTCCTGAATGCTGACACTTCAGACACCCACTTTCATTTCCATTAAGTGCACCTCGTCACACTGGCCAGCTAAGAGACACCCCCACGTTCTCTCACTTTAAATTTGGTTAAGACTTCATCACTGCTAAAAGCTGGCTGGAGGGCTGCTGGTGAGGACAGAAGTGTTTTAATTGCTGTAGCTGGTGGACAGTTACACATCTCATTTAGATGGCGTGACCTTTAACGTTCCACCAGAACGGTTAGCGTTCCAGAGATCCCATTTGGATCCGTCATTCCACAAATTCCATGCATTCCAGTTCCATCACAGTTCAGATGTCTTCATGTTGAAACCCTGTGTTTCATGTTTAGCAGCTCGGCTCGGTTTGGAAGCTTAACACTTTATAAGAATCTGTGATGACATGAATAAGAAAGAACACACTGTTGTCCAAGGATTTTTTTACATGTTTTTGAAGCAATTCAAGTTAATGTTGCCTCTGCTTGGTACTGAAAGAGCATGTCGTCTTTAAGAGAAGTAAGATGGGTTTTTATCCCCTTCTCCTTCAAAGATCTGAATGCATTGAAGATGTGTCAAACCCTGCTTTTTGTAAGCAGTTGAAGTATGTATGTTGCAAGTTTTTTTTAAAGAACTGAATTTCTGTCTGTAACACTGTCTTTTAAGTCAACATAAAATCCCTTTTTTAACAGGAATAATGCATAACAGCATTAACCAATAGGTCTCACAATATACTGGAGTTGTCAATTACCGATATTGATATTAAAACCACAATAATTGATATAGTAAAATTGTAAATAATTCAGCACCTGTTTATAGAGTAGCTCAGAGATGACGTATTTTTGTATCCAAACCCCGGAAGCGAGTTAGCATTTTAGGACTTCCGGTCCTTCTTTTCTTAATGGATTTTTGGTAAATTGCCTGAAATAAGGTCTTTGGTTAACGAAACCTCTAAATATTTTCACGTTTTAATCTATGATGTAAAACACGCCAGTTTTAACCCGCTTGTGATTTAAAAATCTTTATTGTGTCTTTAAAACGGTGGTGGCTAACAAGATAGTAAAAGCAAATACATCCTTTGGCGGGGACGTTAGACGTCGTTGAACACAAATCTCTAAATTATGCAACACAGGCACAAATCTCTAAAAACATAGTTTGGGAGTAATTACTTAGCAGAGAACACGTTTTTAATAAAGTTTGAAAAAGTCATCGGAGGCTTGGTGGTGGTGACGTTGATATCGAGCGAACATAGGGTAATCTGTTTATAGCCTTGTGTTAGCTTTTTACTTCTGCCGATTGTGTTTAGGCTTCAAAGAAAGATTATCTTTATATCAAATCATGTAAACATCATGAACATTTGTAAATCACAGATCTTTTTTGGAATCTTCCAAAGGTCTATGGGAAACATGCATAGGCTTATGGTTAAGGGAACCAGGGCGTCGCTAACTTCCGGCTTGGCCTACAAAAATACGTAATCTCTGAGGAACTCCAAAGAACCACAATGGTTACAAACTGTCGATCTCCTTGATTTCATATTTTAAAGTGATTCATTTACCAAAAAGAGAAAATAAAAACTAACTAAATTAAAGATTTATCTTATAAGCATCAGTTTAAACACTTTTTAAATACATATCGAGGTTATATCGTTTTTGCTAATTCATTTGGACACAATAATCGTGTCATGGAAATCTGATATCACGTCAACCCTACTTGGTATCAAATTTGCTTCTCCCACTTTTTTTTTTCTTTAGAAATATGAAAGAAAGTTGATTTAAAGGCAATGAACTCCAATCCCATGATGCATTGATGGAATTAAACGCGACTGCAGTAGTATGTAACTGTAGGAATGAGGGAGCTTAATCTTTCCCAACAGGGTTATCATGGTGTCTTTCGCATTGCAGAACTAATGACGTTACCTTGCAGGTTCATTGAGTTTGTCTCGCTGCTAATCGACCTCGCTCGAGATCATTAGGTGTGTCTGTTTAACCGTGTCTGTTGCTCAGAAAGCTGGATGATGAGCATCATGGTATATGTCTGACCCATTTGAAGTGCGAACGTGTTAAACTATCATGAAAGCTCTATGAAAAGCCAGACGCTGTACAGACGGGCAGATTGTAGATGCAGAAAGCCAAACAGACAGAAAATAAGGCCTGTCACTTTCAATTCATTTGGAAGTAGTGAAAATCTTTCGATTTGTCCCCAAGCACTGTCATTTCTTTAGCCCACATAGAGCCGTTTCCTTCTTAACTCACACCTTTGTAAAAACATTTCTGCTGCTCTTGAGATTTTTTTTATTTTTTATTCAATGCGTTTTTGGATATTTCCGTTGTTGTAGAAAGCTGAAATCGGCACAGTCAAATATCAAGGGATTTCCATTTCATTTATCCTCTCAATCACGTAACCCCTTCCTGTTACAAAGTCTATGATCGTTTAGGATGCCGAGATTCATTGCATTTAATATCTCTGTCTTTCTGTGTCTCCCTCTTCAACCCAACTAGGGACGTTGTACACGTGATAACTGCAAGTACCTGCATCCCCCACCTCATCTGAAGACCCAGCTGGAGATAAACGGCAGGAACAACCTAATCCAGCAGAAGACCGCCGCCGCCATGCTGGCCCAGCAGATGCAGTTTATGTTGCCTGGAGCTCAGCTGCAGCCCATAGTAAGATCACTTTTTTTAGAAACCAATAACATTTGAATCATTGCTGTGTCTGTTGGCTTTATGATCCGATATTGTTCTTCTGTCTCTTTCATCCAGACCTCTTTCCCAGCAACACAGTCATTGGCCAACAGTCCGAGCATGGCTTTCAGCCCGTACCTGAGTCACATGAGCCCGGGCATCAGCCTCATGCCCGAACTTCTGCCCAGTGCCCCCGTGCTGGTCCCGGGGAGCCCCACCGGCATCGCCATGGGCAACGGAAACTCATCGCAGAAACATGTTCGCACAGACAAGCTTGAGGTGTTGAACGAAATGAATTTCTCTTGATCTTGATTTTAATGGTTTTTGTTAGGGGAAAATATCACTTTTGTTATTGGAAGAGTCCTGGGCGCTCTGTTCAGTCTTACAATATGTGTCAAAAAAGAAAACTGCCTGACTAATTTAGATATTGAACATATTTAAAGTATTTCTTATTTTGGCTAATAACTGCAATTTTAATCTGACTGTAGTTTCAAACATCTTCCGTCCTCTTCCCAGGTCTGTCGAGAATTCCAGCGAGGAAACTGCACACGGGGGGAGAATGACTGTCGCTATGCCCACCCGATGGAAGCCGCCATGGTGGATGGCAGCGAGAACTCGGTCATTGTTTGCATGGATTACATCAAGGGCCGCTGCACTCGCGACAAATGCAAGTACTTTCATCCCCCGGCTCACTTGCAGGCCCGGATAAAGGCGGCACAGCACCAGGCCAGCCAGAACGCTGCTGCCATGGTGAGTCACGCAGAGGTCCCATTACGTTGACATCACAAGCCCTAATTCTCCCATTATAACAAATAGTGTGACACGCATTACCTCTATGACCCACCTTTCTGTGTGTCCATGTACTGATTGTGTTGTAGTTGTTTTTATGAAACCATAAAGAGTGGGGCAAGACGTCATTTTACAGACATTCTTAGCGGTGATGCTTTAGTATAGCAAGTTGTGCTCCAGCTGTTATCTCGGCAAATGCTGCATACTTAATTTATCCATGTTATAGCCAAACACATTCAGACAGATGTTATATCTTGTGCTGTTTGTTGCGTTTCTTGATACAACTGTGTCAAGTTTGAACTCCTAAAATATGTAAAGCACATGAAGACCTACATTTGGAAAGTGGAATACTGCTTTAGACTATTGGTGCCTTTTCTGCTAGTAAACATTGCGACACATTTTTTTGGGCAGAGCTTAGATGGAGGAAGAAAGATCCCCTTGACCGCATTACTAATGCTAGGTAGCACATTCAGGGCTCTAGACTAACACTTCAGAGAGGTGGCATTGGTGCTACCAAGTTATTCAGTTGGTTGCACCAGCCCTTAATTTGGCATCACCAGAGTCATGGGGTGAGAAAGAAAAACGTATCACTAAAACTTCATTAAAATGTATTTTATACATTAATAAATCAATTAGAAATTAATACAAATCATTGTTTATGATTTAATTATTTGTATTTTATATGTAAACTCTCTTTTAACACCATGTTTACAGCACATCTTTTTTAAAGCTGCTTTCTTCCTTTTATTTTTATCCTATCTTCCTTTACAACTCATATAAGACAATTCCTTTAATATCACTGAGTGTTTTTGGGCGCGTCATTTGTTGTTTGATGAACATTATAAACAGAGATCTTTATTATGCTGCTTCCCCTTTAAGAGCTTGCGTAATATACTGGAACACACATGTGTTTGTTTCCCAACTGTTTGGTGACGAAACTGAATACCTTTACAAGGTTTCTTGTTAATATGACTGAGTTTCGACATTATTTTCTGTTTATATGTCCGTTTCGGGGTAAGAAGGCGTGAAAGAGGACTTCGTTTAGTATCTTGTGCTCTTGACTCTCTGTGCGTGCACATATCTCAAACAACCCGTGAGACCTAAAGGCTTTTAGTGATTATTCTTCATGAAAGCTGCATTGATACACGTTTGGCTTCTAACAGTAGCGACTTCCAATGCGGTTGTTACAGTTAACTTTAACGCAAGGAACCTGACAACCTTGTACATGCTAACTCAATGGATCCAGGGACAAACTGATAGGATTACCTCCAATTAAGTGCTCTGACATCTACACCTACCAGACAGAGAAACCAAGCGTGTATAGTAAAGATAAACTGAGAACGTAACATCTATAGATGCCTGCATGTACTAACCATGGCAAACGTCATTTACTTAAACACAAACCTGCAAATAACATGAGCCATCTCACTGTTCCCTCTCCCTTTATGCTAATGCACTTGTGACTACTAAAGAAAAAGAGATGACAAACAGTCTCCTTTATGTTTAGTTTATGGCCAATAGTTAATGGCTAGTTGTATAACTAACAAAGTTAGCTAGCATACCCTAATGCATTAAAAAGTTAACGCTACGTGAAAAATAACCTTGTTCGGCAGTTTCTGATTAGGTGGGCATATGTGTGATATTTTTGGACATACCCAAATCATAATCCACACCGACATTTTTATTTAAACACGGGCATTTTTTATTATCGTTACTTTTTAGTCCGCTCATTTTATTTTGTTTAACTTCACCTGTTGTCAGTGTTTTTGTCTGCCAATGACAGCAGGTAACGTTGTGTGTTAAAATATTCTGTCGATTGTGCCACTAAACAACACAACAAGATACAATTTTAAACTCCTTATGTAGCGAATCTGCACTGATTTGTATTGGCCGCCTCCTGCTTTCCCTTTGTTTTGCCTCCAGCTGATGCAGTGACGTAAGCGTGACGTCTATAAGGGGTCTATCATGATGTCTTCTCTGAGTTACTGTCTCACTGTTCACCACCAAACATAATAGATATCAACAAGATGCCTTAATGCCTTTACTATGAATGGAGGGAAATGCAACGCTCAATATGGCTGCTCTAATCAAGGAAGTCCCGCCTTCCAGCAAAAAGAGCCATTCCTCACTCGATGATTCTCTGGGGAGGGGCTTTGTACGGTCTGGCACTTGCCGAACTGTGCGAATGTCCATTAGCTAAAGCGACCTTGAAAAAATGTGTTTTGGCACAATTTAAGCTTAATCAAAATTTATGGTACATCCAATTTTTTATTTATTGAAGTGATGATCAGAAATTTGTGATTTAATTGTTGTCTTTAGCCAGCTTTTTTTGAGATATCTGTCTTGTGTGACTAAAATAGCTTCCCGGAGGCGTTGTAAACATGGCCACCGAGTGTGCCGACTTCCCTAGTGGGTCTTTGGCGTCACCCATAGCTGATTGTTTTTGATTTTGCATAGCAGTGTTCTGTTGCTGTTTACATGCCATGAACTGTTTTTTAATAGAAGTAGTTTAAAAAAGAAAACTTATTAAATATCTGTGTCTGTACATTTTTTATATGGGACACTTGACCATGTGACTATGGCTGTGCCAAATTGTGAACACATGAAAGATCCAACATGAAGATCTTGCTGAGTGAAAGCAACAAAAACATTTTACAAATTCTTTTCAAGTGGAAAATTTTCCTTTTTACTTAAAAAAGAGATCTGGAGAACTCTCAATGTTGTTGTTTTTCTCAATAGGGGGTTCAAATGTGTCATGATTTGACTATTGTACTGATACGTATAACCCTGGTCATTTTGAAACTCATACTTGGACATTTTAGTAAGCAAGCAGTAATTTTATTTGATGATTTCCGATACGATTACTTCAGGGACAGTCCCTGTGGAGAGACCTGAGTGCTCTGCTTACGAGTGCATGATGGTGATGGCACATCCTTCAGGGCCTGAACCAGTAACCTTACAGGGAACTGAGCTTTGACCACAACCCCATTTTCAATAAGCTTTGCTAGTGTCAGATGAAGGTGTATGTATTTATAACTCACTGTCCATACACCTTCAATGTGAGGTTTAGGAGTGTGTTAAATAATTCAGATCCCTCCCTGAGTGTGTGTGTGTGTGCTGTGCGTGTGCATGCGTGCGTGTGTGTGTGTGTAGGCGAGCTCTTTGTCTCTTGTGTGATGTATGAAGACTGTGACTCTGTGATTGGTTGGAGTACAGAAGTGAAAAAGATAATAGAGGAAAATACAAGCAATTGATTCCAACAGAAATACCATTAGCTAACAGCTATTTACCCAAGCTTACCACACTGAATTTCTCTTTAAAGGAACAATTTACTCAAAATTTCAATCAATTGTGACTTCATGTGAAGATCAGATAGAAGTCTGTAGTTGCCATATTTTTCCAGCAATTTCAAAAATAAGGCTTTTGAACTTCAAGCAGAAGTATAATACATGTGGTTTATATTACTTCATGAAAAAACAACTAACATTTTGCTCTTCTCACACAGAAGACTTGGAATAATCCAAATGAGTCGTATGGACCCTTTTAATGATACTATTATGGTACTTTGAATCTTTTATGAAGCTTGAAAGCTCTAGTCGTCATTCTTTAGATTACACCAGCACATCCTTTTGTCCTATTGTGCTCCACAGAATAGAAAGTCAAACACATTCAGAGCAATGAGTGAACAGAATTCCTTTTCCCCTTTAATATTTAGACATCTTTATGAGCCGGGTTTCACAAACAAGGCTTAAGACTAATCCTGGACTAAAATAAATGTTTGAGCTGACTAAACTGAAAATAATTTGCCCTAACATATCTTTAAATCAGTGCCATTGTTTTGTCTTAAGATTTACTCCAGTAATGTTTCTTTTTTTAAAAAAAATTAAAAGCGACTTAATATGCTAATTCAACTAAGGCATAGTCCTGGTTTAAGCTAAGCCTTGTCTGTGAAACCGGGCCTAGATTTTTCAACATCTACCCAGCACACAAGTCTCATCATGTCACAATTTTTACAAAGCTTTATTTACAGTGCACAAATGTGGAGAAGACCTTATGAAAAACCTGCTCCCCTGCTTCAAGCAGTCACCTGATTTGCCCGAGGCGTTATCATATGTTGATTTTATTTGACTCCCTCTCGCTTCATGCTGTCATTCTTTTCAAACACTGCCTGATTGTCTTTACATCCTCACAGCTCTCATTGTTTTCCTGTGAGCTTATTACCCAGCATTCTCTAACCTCAGCTGCATCTGTTCCTTCACGGCTCATTCTCTTGTCCTTTTGCGTCCACTGTCGTCCGCTGGTTTGCCATCGCCATGTAGTCACTGCTCACTCACGAAGCCCTCAGCTCGTCCTCTGAAGCGTGGCCTGCTGCCAGCTTTCAATCTAGTACATTAGCCTTTCACCCTTTTTTTGTTTCTTTTTAAAAGTTATTTGCTCTTTTCTAATTGCTAATTTGCATGTGCCACAACCTCTGCTTGAAAGGATAATTTGCTTCGATGTAAAATAAAACTGAATTAATATGGAATGCAATAGTGACCACAGACACTTGCACAGCAGCCTGGGTTTCAGTAGCACATTTTACATTTCCTCAATATGCATTTTCATATAATTTTGCAATAAAGAGTTAAACAAACTAGCTTCCAACTTTACAAAATCTGATTTGAAGGGAGGAAATAAAAAAACATTACAATTATAAAAGTACAAGATGGAAAGTGCCTTTTTTGTCCTAACAGTATTTACTATTTGACAGCAGAATTCACTGATTGACCAATCAGACTAAAGATCATTCTTTGAGTCATTATAATATGGAAAATTATAACAGAATATATATCAGAACTACGTTTGTGTCTGCTTAAAATAGATTAGGGATAGGATTTTTATCTCTGCAACCCGACTGTTGAGCTCTATACAGTAGAACACATTATGAGATTGAGTTCACATGTTAATCATGAGATCGGACTGCTTACCCATAATCCTTTAGTTCAGTAAATCACAGATATCCTTTTTCCTGTTGACCTTTCTCTTATCGGCTTGCATATCAGTATACAGACAGAGTTACAGAGGAGAAGACAGTCATACATCCTCCTCGCCGTGCCTTCATCTGCACTTCTGAGCATTCTGGGTTTAATTATCAGAGGCAGATAAGCTGCCTCACCTCAGTTTCAGCTTCTTTCCCTTTCAAGGTCGCACACACTGGCTGATGCCCTTTAAATCAGTACAGATAGGTGGAGAGGAAGAGACCTGCACAGTCAGAGGAAAACACATAATAAAACATAAATGGAAAATATCACATTTAGAGACTCCACATCAAAAAATGCTATTAGTAATTGTAAATTGTATAGGCATGGTAAAATTAGGTGTGGTGTAAAGGTTTTTATTGCGTTTATTGTCAAAAGATGACACGGGACAAACAGGTCAGAATAAGAAGGAGATGTTTTTTTACACAAATACCACTTCCCAAGATGTAAACACTTGTCCAGAAGCATGCCCAGTTTCAGTGTTCATCTATTTCATGTATTATTTTTAGGGCTGTCAAACGATTAATCGCGATCAATCGCATCCAGAATAAAAGTTTGCATTTATACTTTTATAAATCTCTGTGTATTGTGCATATTCATTTTGTATTTGTAAACGCATATTTAAAAAAATTATAAACTTCCTACATATGTATTATAAATACATAAACATTTTATGTAAACACAAACATTCATTCTGGATGTCGATTAATCGCAATTAATCGTTTGACAGTCCTAATTATTTGTTTAAATCTTGCATTTATAATGAAATCTTTAAAAAAAACTAGACCAATGTCTCAAACAACACAATACACATCTTTTTGTATTTAGGAAGATTAAAAAAGAATAATATTTAATAGAAAACCATGTTTTCATGTATTTTGGCACACTCTCAGTTATTATTTCACTCCTGAGCTTTCTACCTTTGTTTGATTTTAACAGACACTAGAATGAAATGACCACAATACATGCAGAAAATGGCAAAATTGGAGTGGATTCTTAAGAATTTCCATAAAAAAATAATTGTTGCATTTGTAATGCTCCTCTCCCCTTCCTTCATCTTCCTATATGTGCTCTTTATTTTTTCTTCTTTGTCGTCTTTATCACATCAGGCTCTGCCACCAGGAGCCATGCAACAGCTACCAAAGAGACCGACCCTGGAGAAGACCAACGGTGCGGCTGCCATCTTCAACCCCAGCATGTTCCACTACCAGCAGGCTTTGGCCAGCATGCAGCTGCAGCAGCCAGCATTCATTCCTACAGGTGAGCCCGTGCAGGCAAAAGATAAAACGTATAACTTGATTCCTATCGTTCCTGCAATGGCTTGCATACATACAGCACTGTAAAGACAAAGTGCCTGGCTAGAAGAGGATATGAGCACTTTTCTGCTTGCCATCTTTTTCTCTGTAAACCCACTTGCTCTCTTTTCCTCTCTATAGTTCACCTGTGCACGTGTCATGCTAATTAGTCCCATGACACATACGGTCCCTCGTTGTCTCCTCATGCACCTGAGCATTAGCTTCTCTCATCCTGAAATGCACTGTGTGCACTGTTTTGTCAGGGTAGCTAATCTGTTAGGCCTAGTTAGCATTAGATTTCACAAGTAATTGTAGCAGAAATCCTCCTGCAACATATAAAGAGGATTTAAGAGAAGAATAGTTAGGTTCTAAACTAGTTTTAGAGCCCAGTTTTAAAGACTTCATGAGATCTGGTCTGTTAGTTTTAAAGGGATAGTTCATCCATCTTTATTCTGTGGAACACCAGAGAAGATATTTTGAAGAATGTTGGTAACCGAACAACAGCGGTAGCCATTCACTTGCATTGGTTTTGTGTCCATATAACAGAAGCGAATGGGTCCCGCCATTGGTCAGTTACCAACATTCTTCAAAATATCTTCTCTGGTGTTCTGCAGAAGAAAGAAAGTCATAGAGGTTTGAAATGAAAAGAGGTTTGAGTAAATGATGAATGGTGAACTATCACTTTAATCGTGATTTACATGTTGTGTAAAAAGCAAGTTTCGGTCCGAACAGTTGATTATTAGCCGATGAGACAGACATGAACACAACAACAAATTGGCATCCAGGCTAAAAACCTCTCCAGATGAGGACCTTTTTAGCAGTGTGATTCATTTCCTGTTTGTCTCTGCATTGTATCAGTGTCTCCATCTCACCACGTTGCCCATTATGATGATCATCGCTCTCTCGCTGTGTGTCACTAACTCTGAAGTTGTTTTGTCTTGTTCTCATGCTGCTTTCACTGATCCATTCACTCCCCCTTCTCCCTTCTCATCTCTACCAACCCTCATCCACCTCGGCCTCTCTTCTCCTGGGCTCTTGCATGGTGCTGCAGGCTCCGTGTTCTGCATGACTCCATCAGGAGGTATTGGTAGGTCACTTCCAGGACTCTCTGGATCAGGTTATCATACAGCAGCATGTAAGATGTGTGACAGACCGGAGGGTGATCCATGACTAACTGCAGAGGGCCGGCACTGTCATATATTGTGTTTTCTTCACTACAGATATACAATTATATTTTGTTTAAAATAATAATATCAGTTCATTATATTTCCTAAAGAGACATTATTCTTTGAGGTGCATACTTTATCAAATATGTGAAATGTAAATAAGTTTAATATCAATATTCCTAAAGTATATATAAAAAAAAAAATGTCAACTGTGATTTTGATCAATTGTGGGAAATATTTTATGTTTTACAATTTGGAAACACAAAATATCAGCCTTTAAAGTAGCCTTAGGAAGACAAAAGAGTCAAATTTGTTTCTTCCCCAAATGTTTCAAATGTCATTTCCATCATTGTCACTTTCACCACATAATGATATTAAACAACAAGCATTTCTTATTTTTAAATAGCAAAAATATTAATGTGTGTCCACAACAATTTAAGGGATTGTTCATTATTTCAGAAATTTTAATGTCCTGATGTGTCTATAGTTGAAGAAACTCCTTTTTATATTTATTTTATTACCCGACATTAAAAGATTTTCACTACAGTGATTTTCATTATTGGTCGAGTCTGTCAAGCTAGAGCTTTGATCCTCTCCTGTCTGTTTCCGTGTTACACCCAAACTTTCACGGCTTCTTATCATTTGCTCATTTTTGTGGCTCTTTGTGTGATGTTGTATGAGTTTGTGCATGCGTGAGTGTGTGCGGTTTTTGCGTTTGGAACTGACGGCACAGTGAGGGCACAATCCAGGCTAAAGCCTTCAGCGTGACTCATTAAGACTGGTTCCTTTTTCTTTTTGCCCTTTTCTTCTTTATCCTCTCCTCTACCTCACTCCCTTAAATCTATTATAGGCCTTTTCAAACCCCCAGGCCACATGACAGAGGGCCGCTGGGAGAGGCGGGACTGGACCGGCTGCAGGGCCCCCCAAAGCCGTTACCTGTCAGGGCCTGGACATACTGGTGAGGGTAGAGCCTAGGTCCCCTCGCTACATGCACACACATTCTGTTCCTGTTTAGAAAGCATAAAATACCCTTCTACAAATTCCTACAATAATTCTGTGGCCATAGGCGTCCAGTATATACAGCTGTCCGATTTGTCCGTTAATGACCTTAATTTAGCTGGGTAACATTGAAATCAGTTCTGTCAGGACATTACAACCAGTGAGTGAAGCACAAGCCCAACCAGTGAGCGTGCCAGTGTGTGCCTGTGAGCATGTCTGTATTTTTAATTCTTTTGCCATTATTTGACATCTTCAGTGTCAATTCTGTACACATATCATGCTGTATTCATTTGCAGTTTTCCATGTAATATGACCTTTATCTTTCTATATGATATTCGATTCTAATAGATCCTAAATTCAATTTATTAATGATTTCCAAAAATCAGGTTATCTCAAAAAACACCAAAGAAGTGTCATATTATTTATTTGAATGGGAATGTATTATGTTTGTGCATTCCTTGCTGTTCTTGTTTACTTTTATGGTCTGGGGCCAACATCAAAATATAACACTCAGATTGTCTGATCGGAGTGATGATTTTGATGATGACCATGTTTTTGTTTTGCCCATGAGAAGTTGCTATATGGTTTTATCTCAGTCTAACTGTAATCAGATAAAACTCTTGAAGCTAAAACACAAAGGAATAAAATGGTATGTTTTTAAGTTTTGTTTGCATGTTTGTTCTCGAGTGAAGACATCATCTTTGCAGAACATGAAAACGTAGTTGCCATGACTCAGCCTATTCCTCTGGCGTATTATGTCATGGTACTCATAACATTCCTCCTCCCCTCCACCCCTTCCCTTGTTTCTTGTCTGAATCGCCTGAAAAAAGTTCCCATGATGCACGGTGCCACCACTTCCACTGTTTCGTCGGCTACGACCCCAGTCACCAATGTTCCTTTTGCTGAATCAGCCACCTCCAACCAGGTTTGCCCCTTCATTTTGGCCTTTCCTTTATACAGCTGTGAGGCGTCCGACTCTGGTCCATAGACGATAGCCTGAAAGTTTTCATGACTTTAAGATCGAAATATTATACGTAATGTTTTATGTGAGTAAGTAATTGTGTAACCAGTTTTTATACAAATGCTTTCTCATCCAAAATAGTAGAAAATGATAATCTTTGAGTCATCGAGTTCTCTGTGGACCAATGAGGAGCCTCTTTACTTCTTTAGCACAATGTCCCAGTTCCACCGTGTCTGTGTTTACATCTGTTTTACTCTCTGTTAGCGTTGTCACCGTGTGTTAGAGAGCAAACCACTACATTTAAAGGAACAGTTCACCCAAATATGACAATTCTCTCATGATTTACTCACTCTCATACTGTCCCATATGTTTGTGACTTTTATCAGTTGAACACAAACTGATGTTATATTTCCTTGTTATTTTACGTGGTGCTCTGGAATACTTGATTTTGATTGGCCAATGGCTACATTCGTAGGTCTGATATTCACAGATAAAAACTGCTCAAAACTAATAACACATGGTAATCCGGATGCTGTGCATCATTTTGACAGGCAAGGTTAAATATTACACAAAAAAAATGGAAATTGAGATTTTTACATCATCAGAAAGCTGAATAATTAAGCTTTCTATTGATGTATGGTTTATTAGGATAGCACTATATACTGTATGGTAGATATACAACCGTTAAAAACTCTGGAATCTGAGGGTCAAATTTTTTTTTTTCGAAATTTTGAGAAAATTGCCTTGATGTTGTTAATCGGAGGCATTGTAGCAGGCCATCCACTCACAGAAATAAAGTTTTTGTAAATTTAGGGTAGGACATTTTCTAAATATCTTCACGGAACGGGATCTTTACTTAAGATCCTAATGATTTTGAGCATAAAATAAATCATTTTGACCCATACAATGTATTTTTGGGTTTTACCAAAAATGTTCCCGTGTTACTTTAGTCTGGTTTTGTGATCCAGGGTCACATATGACATTATATTTACAAATGCTTTAACCAAATTGCCTGTTCTTGGCATTTGAACGTTTAGTTTTACCTTAAAAGCTCCAAAAAGCAAGTTAGTGGTTAGTAAATATATTCTGAAGTGAAACGGTTCGTGAGATAAAACTATTAATTATTCGAGTTTATTTCGCTAAATTAAAACCAAACAAGCTTGTAAAAGAAAAGCAGAAATTTGAAATATGATGACAATTTGATTATAATAGTAATAATAATAAAACGATTAATTTGATGATACGTCTTATTGGGTCTTTCATGCCTCATAACTAATCTCGTGACTAGTCATATATTTCTTTAATTTTTAAGTATTTTAACACAGTTTAAAAATCGCAAATTATTAAATAAATATTCTATTTATTCTATTAAATATTATTCCAATATATGTGTCCTATTATTTTATCAAATATTTCAAAATCACACAATGGATTTGAATGAGCAGCATGCTCATGGGATGAACTGCTACTTTTGTGTTCAACAGAAAATGAAGGTGAGTCAATAACGAGAGAATTTTCATATCTGTGTATGAAACTGTTGCTTTAAATCTTTCATTGTCTTTTTTCTCTCACCATGTTTTGAGGATTTGACACAGGAGAAGGTTGTTTCACTGGCTCATATCAGAGTGCATATGTATGTATGCGTGTCCTCTGCATTTATCTGTCAATAGAATATGGGTGTGTGGTTTCAGATGACAGTTCTCTGAATTTATTTTTGTTACTTCAAAACAAAACTACCTTTGAACGTAATGTGAGGAAATATGTAGTTCATCATTTTGCCGATTAAGTTATTGGGTTTTGCCGTGTACAGACAAGCTACAAACCATAACTAAATAAATAAAGATAAAGCCAACCTTATTACTTTAAAAATGGACGTGATTTGCTTCCTCTATACTTAACTGAACATATTTGTTCCTGTAGCACAGCTAGTAAAGAATAGCAGTTACATCGCCACGATAAAGGGAACACCAACTGAGATAATGTATGTGTACATGGAATACATTGCAAGTCACTTTGGATGTAGCTTTCACCAAATGCGTAAATGTTAAATTATGGACTTTTTAAGAAAACTGCAAGTTGTCAGGGTGTTCAGCTATGGTTTTGAGCGTCATTGTAATATTAGACTAAATGTATTTCCTAGTAAAGCTGTGCAGGCCTGTGTTGTCGGCGTTCATTTCCTGCTTCACTTGCTTTTACTCTAAAATCCGCCCTGCAAAATTACAAATGTGAAATTGCACCCGATATAATATAAGATAACCGAAATATTACGTGAAGATATTGCACAGTATTTATTCATTCGCAAGTAATTCTTATTCGCTTTTTTCAAATGAACTTCGGGTTGAGTAGATAAGATAAGAATCAGCTGTATTCCGTTTCACCTTTGTCTTTGCTTATATGGGTTTTTAACCACAAGGGCTTCACCTCTTTATCTCTTTTCGATGTGTTTGTCCATGTCTTCCAGTAGACACCGCCGAGGTACTGAGCGCAGACCCGATCGACCTCCAGTGCATTCCCATGGAGACCCATTTCTGCCCAGTTCCCAAACTCCTGGTCGCCGCACCCATGACGCTGAATCCAGTAAGCCTCTCCCGCAATCCCAGTTAAGACACCAACAACCTAATCAGGCCCATCGCTCATGCAACATGTGCCCAAACACAGCCGAAAAATGAATGCAACAAACGTGTGCCTAATCAGTTCGTCCTTAATGGGCAATACATTCATCTCCATATCAGACACGCCCACTTCATTCAAAGTCAACAGGGGTTTGTTGATATTGAAACAGGCAATACTTAAGCTCGGACCTACAACTGTTAAAGGAAGCATGCCATCTTGATGCAAGGGGAGCGTCCGGATGCTGAATCGAGAGACAGAGCGCTCTTATAACTCACAGCCATACAAATACATGCAAACCAATTCGATGAAAAGAGCGAATCCTCTGGAGGTGAACTTTAGATCCTGCTTATTTAAGGTACGGTAAGCAGAACATCAGCAGGTCGAAGGCGTTTCTCTGTCATTGAATGTGATAACTGTGTGCCCGGGGCCCATCGCAACGAGAATGATTGACAGCTGCAACGCTTATGATATTTTAGAAAGCGGTGATGGTACTTTGATTTCTTTTACATTTAATTCTAATTAATAAACGTGGCACGTTTTATGTTTACATTTGGAAATTTAGGATGAAAATAATTTAACAATTATTTGTAAGATAACCTGTTTATGATACTGATTTAAGCTTTTTAGTAAGGTTTCAAAATGTAGTTGTTTGTGACTTTGAGTTACAAGTGTGTGTGTGTTTTTTTCCCAATTCTGAATCCACATTTTATTCTAGACTAAGAGGGTATACCCGTGTAGCCTTTCACAATCAGCGTTTCATTCATTTTTTGTTTCCTGATCTCATACACGAGTATTATTTATTATCCACTGTCCAGTAGACATATACTGCTTTAGTGAGATCAGTGTTATTATCCATACCGAAGTATCTCGCATTTCAAGCTTCACATCGAGACACATAGTTACATAGATTATTGGTTCATCCATTGAAATGGAACTGCCTTAAGCAGACATAATATCAGCACGTCTTGCTGAACGTTGTGGTGCACACTAAACAGAAGGTCTGGTTGCAGGTCTTCTGATGCATAAGATGTCTCAGTGAGGAGAGATGGTGTGACGGACTGGTTTAAACTGGACTTTTTAATTCCAGCTGGATCCCTTTAGTCAAAGATGACCTTGGAATAACACTTATATTGTGCTTAGATATTAGAACGTTATCGTATATTACATTGCTTTGGTTGTTGTGTGAAGAAATCAAATTTCACCTCAATTTTAAAAGAAACCGTCTGATTTGCTTGAAGAAACTGAAAACTGATTTTATGAGCATTAAGATTAATTCATTATTATTTATTATTTTCATGATGGTTATACACATTCCCTCTTAAACTATCAAATCTACATCTTAAGGATGACTAAACATTTTCAGAATATATTCATGTATATTCATACTTAAATTTTAAATGATGTGACTATATTCTTGTGTGTTTAGCTCCTGGTGAACAACACGTAAATTATCTATTTTTCTTTGTTCAAAATGCGAATTGGCTTTTCTTCGTTTATTTTGAGATGAAATATGACAGAGACACATATTTATTCGATTACCTTGTGTAACTCAAACCCTTTCTGATGGCTAGACTGTCTCTGCCAAACCCTGTGTCCTGCCCTACCTGCTGTGTGACAGTCTGTTCGTCTCCACTTCTTGTTCGTCCCTGAGCGTCGTATCTTCATGCCCTTTATTTTCAATATCAGTTATTTGCCAAAATGTTCTTAAACAGTTTGATAAGTCGCATTATGAGCAGACTGGCTCACATGTAACATTTTTTCACGTTTGTGTATCGTCTAAATTACAAAGTGAAAATCTGTATAAAGTCACAGACTGGAAGCTGATTTAAATATCCCACATTTTTTCCATTATGTGCTTTTTTACTCGGCAGTCGGCACGGACATGTCAAGTGCACAGATTTTGTGCCATTCGACCCCCTGACAGAGGTCAGTCTGTGCCAATCACGAGAGCTTTCAGACTGTTTGATGAGGCTTTGACGCACCAAGGTCACACGCCAGATGGATCTGAACCGCAATATCATTCTCCCGCAAAAGCAAATGTGTCCTCCAAGGCAACAGATTCAAACCCATTCGAGCAAGCTATTATTTCATGCTTTGTTTTGAAACGTCTCAGTTATTGCTTCCTTTCATTAGATGGGAAATTGACATCTGGATAATTTTTAGCAGATGTTTTTATTAGTGCGTCAGTGAATGCTGTGTGCGCACGCAAATAGAGTTCCAATCCTCGCCAACCAAGATATTTCCGCTGTTATTCATTATTAATAGTCGAAACATGGATCAGACGAAACGTCAAAACTGTGATGTCAGACTGACTGTACACCAAGGCCTGCAACCCAAAAGTTTTGCCCTTTTTGACTTATAGGATGATGGCTGATTGAACTTAAACTATTTCAATTACCGTGTTTGTTTGTGCTTATGAAACGTGTCAGTTTGGAGTTTCGAACAGGTGTAAATCACTGATTGTGTCCTTACTTTCAAAAGTCGGCAGACTCTAAAATGCAAGGGCGAAGGTGACCGTCCATTATTGGAAAAGTGTTCTGGTGTGGACTGTGAGCTGAAAGCCATGACACTCGGGCAGACACGTTACAGTTAGAGAAAAGGAAAGGAAATTTATTATTTTTAGACCTGGGTACTTTCCAAAGGCCCTCATCAGCCAAAGGTTCATTTAAAAGACACTATCGCTCCTCGTGGGGCTTTACTAGCATTTATGAATGTGACATTTAAGACGGTGAATGTCATGAGAGGATGCCGGTCTCACCACTTCTCTCGAGCAAAACGTCAACCTTTTTCAACATATCAAGGAAGCGAAAGCCGACCAATGCCATCCACTGTTGATGTATAAAACAAAAACAAAAAATGTAATTTATCATCACCTATGAAAGACCCTTCTCTTAACCGTCGTCTCCTTTGGGACGGCAGTGTTGTTTCACTGTTACAGCAGCATAGCCCCAGGAGAGAGCTCTAAAGATGCTTATTTTGCGATAACCTGATCTTAAAACATCATGGTCTTCTATTCAGCTAATTTAGTGGCGGTTAGCACACACAATTGTATCTAGGCCAAACACAAAATCTATTACATCATACAATGGTGGTATAAAACACGAACGATTGTTTATCTTGGTGGTCAATATGAAATCAGAGAAAGATGATACTATATTGTGTTATAAGTGAAATATGTGTATTGTATACATCTCTGTACAATGTTCATGTGTTGTAAGATTCTTTTAGGAAATCCTGGGGCAAATATTTCTTGTTTTATTTAGGAGAAAATTGTTTATCAATGTGTCGGATTGTGTTTTGTAATTAAGTTCCATTGCCCAGCCAAGGTGTAGAACCTCTTTCTCTCTGTCTGTATCTCTCTCTCTCTCTCTCTCTCTCTCTCTCATATAAAGAATTATGCCTTCTCCAACTGCAATCCAGCTGGAATCAACTAAATACTTGATAAAGAAAAAACAACGTGCCTCATCGGGGGCTTTAGCATTTTAAGAACTCACTTTTTAAGAAGTGTGCATACCTGCATAATGTAGTTAGCTAGAATAATCTATGTGTATGTATTACAAATGCATCATTATTATAGTTTTTCATTAATGGAACCTGTTTTAACTATATCCTCATTGAATTCAGTCATGTTTTGGTGTGTTTTGAGACACAGTGTTAGACTGTTTAGTTTCAGTTTGATCATTATTATCCTTACTTGGTTACTTACATTACATTGCACAAGTCTCATCGCATGAAATTAGAATAATAATCTGAATAGTCTACATCATAGTTTGTGCAGTTAGTGGTTTAAGATTTAAAAAAAAAATACTTAATCTATATGTCTCTATATCTATATACACGTTTGTATGTATTACAATGATAGATTCATTGTTACCTATGATAGTAAGTTCTTGTTGCTATGGCAACAAAACTACAACATGGCTACCTTTGTATATCTTAATTGTGAATTCACACTTCAAGTGAAATAATGTACAACGTTAACTTATTCAGAAAGGGAATGTGTTCTTTAATTGTCTTGGAAAAACAGATGATTGACTATTTTGTAAAAAAGAAAAATATATATACATATATACAGACTTGTGAGATACAAATATCCAAAGGCCCTTTGGAGACATCATACGTTATTTCTGTTATAACGATTATCATTTTTCTATTGGTGTTAATGATAACTTTTTGATGGGTGACTGTCTTTTGTGTAAACAGCATTTGAGCTTTTCAACCAATCTGATGGATCAATTGGGAGAAAAAAAGACTTTGGAGACTCACATTTGGTTAAATTCATGTCATTTAAAAGCACCGTCGCATTGTAGAGGGCTAGTAATGCACTGGCAACGGTGTGTCCCAAAAAAAGATTTTAAAGTGTCAGCTTTTTTTAATAACGCAACCCATGATGTCACAAACAAAGGACGGTATCAGCCATAGTGAGCCTATGGAGCCCCCAGAATCGAGTTCTGTCCCCCTCTGGCCCACCCAGACTGCACCCAGCTGTGCTGGGAACTGGTGACTCGAGTCACCCCGTTGGTGTACGAATGTGTTATTCACCTTGTTTGCACTTATGTACATAACTGAGTCAAAATATTCAGAATTTATTTTGAATATACATAGATGAATAAATATATATATGTATGTAGAAGAGCAGATTCAAATCAAATGACTGTATTGTTCGGAATACAGGTAAACAGTTATCTTTATAAGGGTTGTCAAAGAGATGCTGTTTTGGGGTGTCAAGGAATATATTGTTTTTGTTTTGTTTGCTAATGCCCTCGTTCTCATCATGAAGCATGATGTCGCTTGCTGACAAAGGGAGAAAAAATGATGTCAATATGCCTATGTAGTTTTGCATAGCTTACAGAAGCGCATTGAGCTGAGCACTGTGCCTGCTCTTATCTGATCCTGAAGTGTGGTTGTGTAGGAGACGTAGAAACATACCCCTATATATATATATATATATATACACAGTATATATTGTATGTGTCTACCTCCCCTACCTGTGCAGAGAAGAATGTGTCCTGAAACCAAAGAACGGCCATCTCGTTTCTCTTTTACCTCTTCAGAATAAATGGTGTGATTTTGTTCTGGGTAGTTCCACAAAAGGCAGAAAACGTTCTGCCCAGAAAGAAAAAGAGAACAGCACGGGGACATTCAATGCAGATCTGATTTGCCCAGACACGCGTTAGCCTTCAGGATCGGATTTTAGCTGGAAAGCTTTGCTACAGGTTATACAAAAATGAATATTTCGCTTTGGTTTGGTTCAGTCGTTGATGATTATTTTCCACCAAGAACAAATATATCTCACAGTATCAAAATCAAGGTTGCTTTGAAATAAGATGTTAAACCACCAGACAAAACCCTCTGTTAAAGAAAACTTGTACATTCTGTGCTCTACAATTGCTTTGGAAGCCAATAATTTTGTTGCCATGGCACTTGCCCTTATAGTGAGGGAGAGATTGAGTCTTTGTAGGTTCTTGCATATAGACGCACCTTTGGACCAATTGAACATGGTCCTCAGCCTTTTGACTGTAGAGCTGAGGTAGCACTTACATTGAGAACTCGGTGTCCCAACTTGCATACAGAGTCTGAATGCAAACGCAGGATGCTCCTTTACCACTGTGCTTGATGGGAAAGACAAACACACCCTCTTCTGCTATCCATTTTCCTGTGCCTAAACATTGTGTGTGAAGTGAACGAACTGATGTTTAAAAGAAAGCCATTGAGGTTAGACGTCCACCTAACTGTGCCCTACATTCAGTCACCTCATTTTCATATCCGTGACTGGAATACTAGAGTCAGTGGTTATTGTTAGCGTTTGGACTTCACTGAGACTGGAACTTGACATTAATGTTGTACAAAGTTGTATAGTTTCCAAATGAAAAACCACTCATTGATGCAGAGGTTAAGTCCCTTTAAAGGCGTCAGTAGGTGTTTGGTGGCAAATGCTGATGCCTGTGTAAATGCTGTTGTGTGTGTGGAACAGTTAAAAGAATGTCTACATTGTTTCAAAGCCATATGTTAAAGATTCCTCTCTCTCCCACTGTAGGACAAGGTAAAACTGAATGCTTTGACTCTTTATATGAAATGCTTCTCTTTCTATTTAGCTTATTGTGCTTGTATGTGCTCAAGAACTGTGCTTCTTGTCAATCCCTTTGCGATATATAAATGTATGGAATATATAAGACTTCTGTTCTTTTTGTTTGACATTTTAATAAAGCACTTAAAAGGCAACTTTTGGTTGTGTTTTTTTAATCTGGTGGTGAAAAAGAAACTTAATAAACGATCCTCAAAATGCACTGTAGCTTCTAAATAATATGTCTATTTGTCTGTTGAGCCATTGCTCACATATTGGATTTACTGTGTTTCAGACCCCAGCTATCCAGATATTATATAAACGACTGTACTTTTATTAAATGTCTAAAATCTACAGTAATACCTTTTATCATTATGCGTGTGTTGAAATGTTTAATATGAGAAGAAAACATGGCAGTGATCTTAATATTAACGTGGGGAATATACTTTTTGGGGGAAAAATACAATATTATAAAATTAAAACACACTAATTTTTATTTTTCTCTCAATTTTTGAAATGTTTTTACTAAACCCCTCCCAGTCACCGCTCGGACCAATCAAAATACAGTCTCGCCGAAAGTCCGTCCCAAAAATAATAATCTTATTTAAATTAATTCATAGCGAATTTAAAAATAAATGGCGTTGGCATATGTATGGGCTTAAACCCAGCACATTTAAATTACTTTTAAAATGCTCTTTTATCGGCGTTATTGTGACTGACGTGATTTCCGGCGGATGTTGATTGGTCGGCGTGAGGCGTGTGCGCGAGAGAAGCTCCGCTGCGGGGCCGCCGCTGCTGCTGCTGTCTGGGGCCGATATGCAGAGGCGGGCCGGGAGAGAGAGGAACAAGAAACAAGGAGAATGTTGGAATCCGAGTCGGCTTTTATAAGTTAATAATATCAAAGGTGGAATCCTAAACCCGCGGTTTATTTTCGACGGTTCGTCCGACGTGTTATAAAAGCAGGAAAAGGGCTGTTTATATGTGATTGTGCGGCGAATGCCCGCAGGCGTCTAACGCTAGTCATGTAGGGCTCCATTCACACGGACGCTAAACATGGACGCGACTTCACATGATACTTGTGACATGTATCGTCTCTGTGGTTTACTAACACTTAACTGAACCGATTTTGATGGATATTGAGTGCAGATGGAGGGTCGTTGTGGATTTAGCTAGTCGAAGCACAATATTCACCCAGAGAAAACGCTCTCTTCCTCCGTTCAGTCTGTGACTTTGATTGCTACATCCCGATACAAGTGTTGCATTGATCGTAGAACCTGTTTGGGAAACGGCGTTGGGGTGTTTTTATGGCCGGTTGTGTGCAGATAAAGTTAGCTGTAGCTTGAGCTCGGATCAGACCAAATGAAGGAGTATAAGGTAGTTGTGCTCGGCAGCGGCGGCGTGGGCAAGTCCGCACTCACGGTCCAGTTTGTGACCGGGACATTCATAGAGAAATATGACCCAACCATCGAAGACTTCTACAGGAAGGAGATCGAGGTGGATTCGTCCCCCTCGGTGCTGGAGATCC
Source organism: Triplophysa dalaica (assembly GCF_015846415.1). Lineage (NCBI taxonomy): Eukaryota > Metazoa > Chordata > Actinopteri > Cypriniformes > Nemacheilidae > Triplophysa > Triplophysa dalaica. The sequence continues at coordinate 12,047,549 of NC_079557.1, forward strand.
TGGACACTGCTGGTACCGAGCAGTTTGCTTCTATGAGAGATCTGTATATTAAAAATGGGCAAGGCTTCATTTTGGTGTACAGCCTCGTCAACCAGCAGTCGTTTCAGGTGAGTGCTGCAAACTGTCTATGCTTATACCAGTATAGCCAATATAAAAATCTACAATAGAATTCAACCTGCTCTGTGAATCCTTTGAGAGTTCATTTTGTCAAATAGTGGAATACAGAAAACCATTTGTAGTTTAAGAAAGTAGTAGTTTATGGCATATGCAACAGGTTAGAATTGGCATTATCTATGCTGTTCGTATACACCCAACCCTGCTTACCGTTGATGAATCATTCCTATAAACACACCCTGATATCTGTGCTTCGCAGGACATCAGACCAATGCGAGACCAGATCGTTCGCGTGAAACGCTTCGAGAAGGTGCCTCTCATCTTGGTCGGTAATAAGGTGGACCTGGAGTCCGAACGGGAGGTTGCCGGCTCCGATGGCCGTGCCCTTGCGCAAGAATGGGGTTGCCCGTTCATAGAGACCTCTGCCAAAAGCAAGAGCATGGTGGATGAGCTGTTCGCTGAGATCGTAAGGCAGATGAACTACACCACATTGCCCGAGAAGCAGGAGCAGTGCTGCACTGCTTGTGTTGTGCAGTGAGCTTCCTGGCCTTACGTTTACTACAGGTATGAGAGCGCACAGCCATGAAACAACATTCAGACTGTTTGGCATTAAATGTCTTAAGCACACAAATGTACATTTGTCTTCATACTCTTTTAAATGATCATTTCAGATTTAGATCAGTTCTGCATCTGTGCAATAGTTTGTGGTGCAGAAGTGTTGTATCAATAGAGAAAGGGGAAATAAGCTGCTCTGGGCTGACTCAGCTCTGTTATCATTGGATCACACCAGGAATGTGGAGTGAAGAATGAAGCCGCTTAATCTCGATACCAGTGAGATGAAGCATAAAGTGACAGAGCTGTCTGGGCTAGAAGGCAGGCACATGAGAACAGGGAGAACCCTTGTCAAGCTAAAGGAAAACGTAACATCCTGAATGGAAAGTGATGTTGCAAAACAGGAAATCCAGAGAATTGTGTGGCTACCCAGAACCAGTCATTTCAGTTGTGTCTTGACGTAAACGCGTTTCCTTGAACAGTAATTTCATTATTTTGAAGGAATAGTTCATACAAAAATGAAAATTCTGTCATCGTTAACTATTGTCATTTCAAACCCGAATTACTTTCTACTGCAGAACACAAAAGGAGATGTTTTGAAGGTTTGAAATGATAAAGTAAATAATGACAGAGTTTTTTTGGGGGTGAATTCTTTTTTGAAATTCTAAACAAACACATAGTACATTTTTGCTGTAGCTAGTTAGTGTTGAAAATGTATTGTATTCTTATGGTTGTGTGTATTTGTATTTCTTTGCTTGTCATTACAGTAAATTTTTGTGTTTCGTAGGCACCAAATCCCACCGGAATCTGTTAAACCAGTCAATGCATTGATGATCTTATGACCCTATGAGCCACACCTGTGCCACTGAGCCCCTTGAACTCTGATACATAAAGACATTTGGCAAGGCTTGACCCAGAAGTAAATCAATGCAGAGTCTCTCCAAATCCACAGGGGATTTATAATATTTTCAAGTTGTCTTTTGGTTACCTGGAAACAAGTCAAGTCTGCAAATTGGAGCACAGAAAACGTTTGGGAATGGGGACATCTGTGACAGGGCTATTAATAGCTATTTTTCTTATATAGGGAAAGGGTTTTGACGCTCAGGGCTGTCGTAGCCCTGAAGAAGCTCCGTTGTAAACTTCCCTGTTTTTCTTTTAACATATTAAGTTTGATATCTAACTATAAAGCTGTTACAGCCATTATGCAGGTTTGAGACCTCAATAATGTTTCTTTGGTTTCTGTATTTTTTTTAAACGACTGGTATATATGCTTTCTCTCCTAATACCCTATTTATTAAAGTCTTTAATTACCATGATAGAGTAATATTGCGTTTTTATATTCCGTTGGCTGTTTTGGCTTTTTGTGACTGCAGTATGCATTGTTTCTGATGTACAGCATTGATGATGCCTTAAATAATTACAGTCTGAAACCTGTGTTGTTGTTCCTTCCTTTCATGTCATTTCTCATTTTCAGGATGTCATGTCATTCAGCCTGTTTTGTTGGTTTGGCAGGCAAACGTTAATTATGGTTTTAAAGCAACACTTTGGAACTTTTGCTCACGGCTCCCCCGTGTGGTTGATAAGCGTAATTGTCTGTTACCAGTTTCGTAAATAATGTGGCTGTATAAGCTTCCCTGTGTGCAACGCAATACATGTAAATTTATTTACTAAACTGATGAATCCGGCGATTCATCAACTGATGTTCTAGTAATGAGAAAATGTCCATTAGCAAATCACCAAAAAGAATAAGGTTTGAAAAAGCACCACAGATTGTATTGGGTTCTCAATTAATTTTCAAACTAAAGAACAAAGTCGTAGCATGCAATAGCTCACAATACGCTTTTGAAAATGACCTTTTGGTTGCCTCGTATCAACCATTATCAGTTCCAAACAATCTCTGCCATGATTAAAAACAAAAGATTTGAAATGTCTTGTGACAATAAATGCTTGTTGAGAATTGTATGATTGTAAGATTCTCATGTAAATGGACAATCAAAGTCTTGGAAATGTGTGGCCAATGTCACAATTTCTACCTGTACACAAAGATTCTTTCAAAGTTTCAAATGTTGTGGCCGAATTAGAGGTAGACATCACTGCGACCAGAATTGTAATGCATAAACTGGAAGTTTGTATTAAAAACTACAGCATTTACGTACAAAAACTACTTTTTAATGTGAAATTGAAGACGTTGTTTTACCAAGTCTGTTCCTTTTGCTGTGTTGCTATCAGGGGCTTAAGAGAAGCTGCTGGAATGATAACCATCTGCAGTATTTAATCACTCTTGACAGCAGCCAGTTCTCAGTCAAAAGCATGTGACTCCAACACTGAGTGCTTTACAGACACGTCTCCGTCTGTCCTTGAGTGACCCTGACTCAGATTTGACCCCTATTGAAAACATCTAAAGACATGGATCTGTCACAAATTAAAAAATATTAAAAAACAACGAAAATATTGTTTTATTTAGCAAAAATAAAAGCTAACGTATTTTCTATAAGTATGCTGGTAATGCATTGTATTTAAAAGGTGTCCTTAAGAAAGCTTTAAGATAAATACAACCGTGTAAACCGTGACTTTTATTATGAAGGAGAGGATACAGAAGCTATACGGTTCTCATTGCCTCTGTTTTCCTTTATCATTAAATGTAGTATATTTCTACACTAATGCGATGAAAACTGTATTTGTTACTGTCGGAACAACAAGTTTTGATGATTTGATTGTCACTCTGACATCAAATGAATGTGAGAAGGTAATGGCGTCGTTAATAATAGATCTGCGAATGTGTCATACGCGTAAAATGAAGTTTCATCGCTTGCAGGCTAAATAGTACAAAAGTGAAGCGTTATACATTAAACATACGCATATAACCTCGCTTTGTTTAATGTCTGTTTTCATATGTATCTGTAAAGGCATTAATTGATCGGGGATACACAGACATGGTTCTTCAGGTTGGCCGAGGATCAGTTGTGCCCGATCCAGAGATCTGTTCGGGTCTGACACTTCAAGTGTTTCGTTTCAAAGACTCGATCTCAGAGGACATAAGACAAGCAGACCTGATAATCAGTCATGCTGGTGGGTAAAACACAACATAATTCACTGCACATAACAAATTAAGTTTATTTTTTTATTTGAAACCCTAATAAAATGTTGAGAAGTCATGAGATTAAGCACCAATTTTCATGAGACAGTGTAATGGGGTTGTATATGTGTTTGGATGTGATTGACCATTACATTTGCATGTTAAGGATGATCCAATTGTAAATATAATTGTAAATAGACCTGGCCACAGAGTACATTTACGTTTATGCTTTTGCAAACATGTTTACATTGAATTTAATGTATGCTTTTTATCAGTACGTGTTGAACCCACAACCTATACAAAATGCTTTAACACAACGCTTTACAGAAACATACAGTATAACTATACTGTGCTGTTTTATCTCCATTAGGAGCAGGAAGCTGTTTGGAAGCCCTTGGAGCTAATAAACCTCTTCTGGTGGTGGTCAATGACAAATTAATGGACAATCACCAGGTGGAGCTTGCAAAGCAGCTGCAAGCGGATTCACATCTTATTTACTGTACCTGCAGGTTTGTTTCTTAAACTCGATTACCGTACAATATTAAAACTAGTAGTTAACATGATATTAATAATCGTGATCCCTCAATTTTAGAGCCCTTATAAATGGCTATTCTTAAATCTGTTATTGATTTTTCACGGGATGGATTCTAATGTTGTCATTTGTTTTTTCGTAATGTGCCTCTAAGTCTACACAGTGTCGTTTTATAATTTTTCTGTTTTTTTATTGCAGCACCCTTTCTCAGACTTTGAAAGATATGGACTTCTCTTTATTGACAACCTACACGCCCGGTGAACCTCAAAACTTCGCACTTTTTCTAGATAAAGCCATCGGACTGGTCTGAGGACTGTGATCAGCTGTGATTCAGACACAAGGATTACATTACATTAGTGGGAATACATGTCATTTACTCTCGAATGTGAAAAGTTGTTGTCGATACTTTGAGGTGTGGTGATGGTCTGTATGCTCAGCCAGAATCGTATGCATCTGTGTTATGTAGGGTGGCCTCTTTTTTGAGACATTATGTAATAAAATAATAAAAATCACATTTGTTACTCAATAAAATTATTTACATGTTTGAAAGATTTTCTTTTGAGTTTGTGACACATTTAGCACTAATCCAAACGGTCATATTGCTTGTCAATTTATAATCAGGACCGGAAGTTGTCAAGGAAACATGCTGAAGTGAACATCCTGTGTAGTGTTAGACCACACTCATATTTTTACTCTGACGCCCTGAAACAAGCATGACTTACAAACACTCTTCTAGACTTTATTTTGTATTTTTACTTCTTGTTCTGTTGTCGGAAAGATGCTGGTCAGCAGCTAATCTGAGTAAGTAAATAATTACACACAACATGGTTGTATTAGTAAATAGTATTTTTGTGGTTGATGGTGTTATGAAGTACATAACAATTTATGAGATGTATAAAAATCGCAGTTAAGTTATCTTTAAAATAAACTTTTAGATAGAGTTTAATTTTTGTTTACATTTCAGCATTGTCTTTTAAAATAGCAATTTAAAAGAGTTTAACAATAGAGAGCTAATGTTGGAGGATTTTAGTGGGGATTTCCAGTGTTTTTCATGCCTGTTCATATCATTTTGTGTATCATGGTTATGAGGAAGCATTAACAAAAAAGTTGTTTTAGCATTGTGTGTGGGCTGAGTGAAACCTCAGTTGAAAAAAAAAATGTAGACAGAATTAGATTTTCTAGTAAAGTATTTTAAGAATTTTTTATATTTTGGCCCGTTTAGGTGTAGAGTGTCTGATCATCAACCTTGAGTATGTGGAGTGCAAATGGCCAGAGACATCAAGGATGAATTACACCTTCAGCAGTGCGTAAGTCTGCCTCAAGTTATATGGCCCTGTAAATTCTTCATCATACTGCTGGGCTAGATTTTCTATTTAATAAATGTGCCTCAATGCTTTGTGGGCATATGTTGATTTTTGCTCATTTTTCAATCGGTCAGATTTAAAGATGATTTTTTATATGAAGACTGTACTGAGTACATCCTGGAAAACAATTACACTGTAGGCTGCAGACTTCCTCTAAAGGATCATCAGGATAAATTTTATAAAATGTATACAAATATTTCTACTGGAGGAAACCAATCTGTTTCACAAGCTTTTGAATCCCTCCATAAATATGGTAAGATGACAGTCTTTTCCTACAATAAGACATGATGTGTTCAATTATATCAAACATTATATCTTGGACTTATACATCAGTTATTATTACAAATATTTAATAGGTTTCATGAAATGTTTGGTTTTGTATTGTCAGTTGCTGCTTTTTGCAGTCATATTGTTGACAATTGTCAAATGAATAACATGTTTCTATATTCTTTACATAGCTGGATTTATATCTCTGGTAATATTTGTTTATGTATACTTACATAATATAAATGTCAATAAACCACTTAAACTAAAATCAATAGTACAAGTTTAATTGGTTGGTTAGATAGATAATACATGGATAGCACAGTCAGTCATTCTTTGAAGAAATAGATCAATGTTTTGTATAATGAATCTGATTTTATGAATTAATTCCAAACTATCATGTTTCATTTTGTTGTGTATTTGTTTAGTGCGGTTAAACCCTCCTTATAACATATCAGTGGTCTGGTTTGAACAAAACAGCACACTTGTTCTACAGTGGAAGAAGAGCACTAACACTAGCAACAAGTGTATGGTTTATATGGTGCATCAGGAGACAGACACAATCAAGGTCAAACTGTTAAAGAGAGACATTCTTATGACCAATAGTATATTCCTGCCCATGTCTTATCTCAGTGTCTCTCTTGCTCACAGTACATTAATGTGACAGAATCATCATACAGTCTGCCGCTTGCGTCACAGAATAAACAATATGCTTTCCGAGTCCGGAGCACTCTTTCTGGTTACTGTGGTCCTTCAGACCTCTGGAGTAACTGGAGCATTTGGCTGAAGTGGGGCAATGGAGGAGCAAATGGTAAGGATAAAATGCGTTTGCACTTATTATTTTCTAACCATTTTTTGTTGTTCTTGTTCATAAATCTTGATTTTTTTTAGAGAACATCAGCAGATCAGCCTGGTGGCTAATTCTGTTGGCTATGGTTATCTTGTTTGTCTTTTTTACATCCCTGCTGGTTTGGTACCATTTTGAGAGGTAAGAGAGGTTTATGACTTTTAAGAGTGGAAGATAGCAGCATATTCAGAATATAAAATATAAGTCTGCTCACAAAACGCTGTATTACTTAAATACAAATGATGGGATTTATTCATCGCCATGTTGTTCAAAACCTATATATGACTTTGGAACACAAGAGAAGATGTTTTTACAAGTGTGTCAATGATTTTGTCTCCATACAATGGAAGTCAGTGGAAAAGCAATGTTGTTTGTTTACAAACGTACAAACATATTTTCTTTTGTTAAAAAAAGTCACACCTTTCAAACAAGATGTGCGGTACAGTTGCATCTTGTAAATGAGAATGTGCGTCCTATAAATGAGCGAATATATTTCTCTTCAATGTATAGGATAAAGATTGTCTTGCGTCCAATTGTGCCTGACCCCAGCAGGAACTTACAAGATTTATTTCAAAAACATGATGGAAATGTTGAGGTATCCACTCTTAGACAATCTATTCATCATTATCACTCTTGGTTATTGCGCTCTTCAGATTTCAATGTTCAATGACCTTCAAAATTCTCTACCTTGCTCAGAGCTGGATTCACATCTCCAAAGAGCTTAAGGAAGCCTTTGAGCCAGACTACACCGAGGCTGCCTGTGATGTATGTGAGGCTGCACCCTCTTGTGATGTCAGTGCCACACCTGAGGCCACTCCCACTTCCCAAGATGACACCTGTGATAAGACAAACACTGAGGAACAGCCTGAAAAACAGCTTAGCTCATCGGCCAGTGTGTGATTTGGGATCATTTCACCTGTTTGTTCTCCGATTTTGACTTTGTAGGCTATGTTCACATACTAAATCATCTGGGACTGTTTTACAAGTTAGTCGTCAATTTTGTTTCTGTTAAGATGGGTGTTTATATTTTAAGTTAATCGCGTAAATCCTTTGATCGGTCTAAATTAAGGCCAAAACCTAAGACTAATGACCCACTGACGACATTATTGTTATGATCTATGTTGTCATGGAAACAAGTCAACTGATCTAGATTCAAAGAGTGACCTGACTTTATATTGTGCTGTTGCAAATGATTTATATAAATGGGCAATAAGAACATACAATGTTTTCAGAGACCAATAATATTCACTGTAAGACCTTAAAAGAAATGCTGGAGAGACTTTCTTCTTTGACTTCTTTCGTGAACTTCTTTGACGGTTTGTGAAACTTACTGATTTACACCAGTTATTGTAGCACATGCCTTGTTTTTATTGTAATTTGCATTGCATAGTTTGCATCACAAAATGTGTTTATTTGAACTGAATTGACCGCAATGTGCCTACTCTCTGCCATTTTGTTTTTGGTTGTTCGGTTACTTTTATCCACAAAGCTGTGTAATTTAGACTGTCTTACTAAAGACAACCATTAGTTTATACAACGCTTTCTTCACTGACTTTGGTTAAGGCTGGAATAAACTACACGATTTAACATAAAAGTTAGACATTACACACTTGCAGAAGTTTGCAGGGAAAAACAGGGCATCACAAACTACGCTATAAAATCTGCAGACTAGTGCATGCTTTCTGCAACAAGTCCGGACTGAAAATCTGAGCAAAAGTCTTGTAGTGTATTCCAGCCTTAAAGTCACTATGAAATAAAAGTTGTGAATGACTTCTTTTCCGTATTATGACTTATGTCAGAGTGAAACTACTTCTGAAAAATGTTAGGCGGGCTTTATTTTGCCTTTCTCTTTTTGACTGGTTTGTTGTAGGTTGGGCCTGGAGGGGAGGGCTAAAAATGCATGGCCATTGGACAGTCAGTATAATCCTACCTCGTTTTTGTTGCTTACGTCATGTGGTGAAGAGTTGTTGTTGAGAGGGGGAGATGAGCTTAATGTTTCGATTAAAGATTGTGCAAATGAATAATGAAAATAATGGTGTGCACGGATAAATCATTTATAATAATCACTGCAACAATCTAAAGCTTTTGTAAATCCTGTTTGATTTCTTGTGGCTTTAAGTCACACTAGTCCTTAGAAGTCCCAATGAAAATGTAAAATTACAATTCCTATTTTTATAGCCTGGTTTGTAATATCTTATTAGTGTGGTTCATTTTCTTTTTACAATTCATGTGCCATCTGAAAATGCACTTCAGACTCCTTTAGACTCCTAGTGACTATCCAATCTCTCATGATGTGAGTTAGGCGACTTGGGCTGAGCAAGTCTTAACTCCTTCCCTTCACCTGTCAGTCTGCTGCCAGTTCCGTTTCAAAATGCAACGACTGTATTTATACATCCAATCAAATCTCAGTGAAAAGACAAATCACATCAACTATTTTATCTCATTCAACATTCAGTTTTATTATTAAAATATTATTAAACAATGTCTATATAGGGCAATCGTGGCCTAATGGTTAGAGAGTCGGACTCGTGACCAGAATGTTGCCGGTTTGTTCGGTTAACGATTGAGGTGCCCTTGAGCAAGGCACCTTATCCCTACATGCTCCCTGGGCACTGCAGTGATACCTGCCCACTGCTCCGGGTGTACGTGTGTTCAACACTTGCTGTGCGTGTGTTCACTACTCACTGGATGGGATAAAAGCAGAGGTCACATTTCGGGTATGGGTCACCATAACTGACAAATATGTCACTTTCACTTATTTATGCAACCGGCCCCTGATGTTATTTTCTTTTACATTTATTTTGTAAGAATCGTTTCTTATTTCACAAAGTATCTATTAGAGAACACTGTAAAAAATATCGAAAAAATATCATATTTTTCAAGTAAATTACATGTTTCATTTTACACCTAACTTAAAATATGCGGTTATTTGTGTAATTTTTTTTTTTTCACAGCGTTCCACAAATATTTGAAGATTCTGTGAAATAAAACAGTAAAATTGTACAATGTAAAAAGATCATTTTTTTATATGCTATTTGGTTTATGCATATTAATTTATGTAACTTTCATATTAGTTTGCCAACTTATTTTCAATGGATAAACTTTCAAACTTTTAACATCCTATATTTTTCTTCCATCACAAGCTATTTTTTTATTCTCTGGTTCACTGTCATTGTGACATCATAGTTGTAAAGATTATGTTACTCCGTTGCTCTGTTACTAATTTCTTAGCAGGACTACAGCAGGCAGCATCTAAGACACTGGACAGCAGACAATAATGGTTTGATCTCTGTAGCTTTCTGCAAACATGTTTGTTTACATTAAACATGGAGGTAAGATTCATTCATGTCTTTCTGTGTTGTCATACAACTGTAAGATTTTGAACTCAACACAGCAAACACACTCTTTATATGAACTGTTGTTGTATATAAATATTTTAATTTTACTGTTTAATCTATTATAGGTTTAATAAAAATGGCAAAGAGCTGATTCTTAAAGAATATTTATGTGTTTAGAAAATGACCACTTCATTGTCAACACCTATTGTCCAGTTACTTTCTTAATGCAGCATATACGAGCCAAGCTGGGACTGGCTGAGTCAGGTATGTACATCCCTCTTTCAGACAACCTTTAAATAACCTAAAGTTGTGGATATTTATCAAAATTACATGAACAATCATAGTTATGTGTAAGTTGCTTAGTGATGATAGACAGAGGACAAAGAATTTACTTTTGATACTGGGAAATGTACCTAAAAGTAGGTCAGACTTGGCACATACTCTCGAGATGTCTGATCAGAGGAGGTTAAAGTTGAGACCAGTGTGTGACTGCGGTGACCTCAGTGCAGAAGGTCATGGATCTCTGGTGTTAATATTTCACACTCTCTCTTCACACATAGTCAGTATGACGTATCCTGTTACATCTGTGGCATGTAGTTAAGGACATTAGCCTACCTTGAAGCAGCCTGTCACTAATGGAGTGGTCATTACACTTGTCATTAACAATGTCCTCCTCCCTCATGTGTCTATGATCCTCAATGCAGCTGCAAAATGATGCATTGAGATCCCGTATTATATAACAGTTTTAACACGTATCTGAAATTGTATCCCGTCGGATTATATATCCTAAGATGTTTGTGTTGTTTTTCGGCACATGTATTTTCCTTAACATTGTATATTATATCTGTATATGTGTTATTGTGTCTGTGTTCTGTTTAGTTCTACACATACAATTTTTGAAACTAAGATTTATACATTATCTTAAAGTTGAACAAATAGCTTTCCATTGATGTGTGGTTTGTAAGGATGGGACGATATTTGGCCGAGGTACGAATAAATTAAAATCTGGAATCTGAGGGTGCAAAAATACAAAATACTGATGAAATCACATTTAAAGTTGTCCAGCAGAGGAGCTAGCAAGCTGTTGCTAGGAAGAAACACGTTTGTTTTTGCGCTCTCTTGGATTACCACTGTAATTACGTTGTGGAGAGTAGATGAACCAGAAAGCATAAATTCTAAGCTTTACACATACCAAACTTGAGTGGGTAATTTCCAAAAACCGGGCAACAGTGAGCAGTCTTGTAATGTAACAAAGTGGAAATACTTAAGTACAGTGCTTAAGTATTTTTTTGGAGTATCTGTGCTTTACTTGAGTCTTTATATTTCTGAAGAGTTTTACTTCACTACATTTCCTGAACAAAATGAATACTTTTCTCTGATACATTTCCCCTAAGCATGTTCGTTACTACAAAATAAAAGCATAGAAACTGTTATAGACAAGTAGGCAATCGGGTCACCATGACAATGCTGTACCAATCTTTGGTTAAAGCTCAACTTGCAAGTGCAAAAAGGTGCTCTCCGCAGTTAATTTCAGATAAAGGTTTTAATGTGCTGCTTTTTTTAAAGATAAACAGCACATGTTTCAGTTTCAATGAATGATCAAATGACTGAAATTAACTAACAACTGTGTTGTTAATGTAAGAAAATGGCAAGGAAAGAAAGAAGTAAGGGCCAGACAGATATGTTCTGATTTTGTTCCAAGTTGTTCTCTTAGAGGGATAACATTAGGGTGGGAGGGAACCATCCTTTTATAAAGTTATAAGTTATAAAGATGTGCTTTCTGAACTTGTATTTTTTATAGTGTAGCAAGTTGGCAACATGTTGTTCCTGATATAACTACTGAGCTTGAGACAGAGCTTTTTCGAAGTTGTACATTTCTATGTAAGCACCAATTTTACCTTTATGCTTAAAAAATAACATTTTTATTTACAACATTTGCTTCAACTTTACCTTAAATACTTAAGTAGATGTAATATAAAAAGTACTTTGGATACTTAAATACAATATTTATCTGATACTTTAAGACTTTGACTCAAGTCACATTCTAAAAGGTTATTTTTTTGCACTTTTACTCAAGTATTGCTTTTAGGTACTTTATACATCACTGGCAGTGAGCGATGTTTGTAAGGCCTTTTGGGTTCACAATTTTGCTGCATCCACTCACAAAATAACGTTTTGACATATTTACGGTAAAATGTACAAAATATCTTCATGGAACATGATCTTTACTTAATATCCTAAAGACTTTTGGCATAAAAGCAAAATCAATAATTTCAACTGTGTTGTTGGCATTGCTACAAATATACCCGTGCGTATGACTGGTTTTGTGGTAAAGGTAACATAAATTTTATTTTTACTTGTATCATTATTACACTATTTTTTTAATTACGCTTTTAAACTGGAAGTTTCTTACAACCAAGAAAAATTCTTAATTCTGATATGTATGTGTTTCAGAGCTCATAGATCTGTGTGATAAACAAGGAGTAATGACATGTCTCTTCCTGCCCCAGAATACACAGAAGTGGGCTCATGAATTGCTAAAGCCCAGAGAGTCTTTTATTGTCTGCAGTATCAACCGTAAGTCTGAAGCTTCTGCATCCCTTTGCATCTGTTTGAATTCACTTCAGGAGTTAAATTGCTGTGTTTTATTCTCTTCTTTATTTGTACATTTCTCTCTGTTAGCCTGTATCTATTTCTGTGTTATACATATAACTTTATTTCCAACAGATTAAATAATTTATTTGAGCCTAAATCAAAGGTTTTCCATTTTTTCCTGTTAACAGGTACGGCTGATGGTGCATATTCCTCTGTCACATCACTTCTGTCTGGTGTTGATTCTGCTCTATTAGGTGCCACAACATCTATAATTCAGCTTGTTTCTCTTAGTTCATTAATATTAATAAATATCTTTTTTTTACGTGTGTAATGTCCTGACAGAGTCCCTGCAGGGTCAAATTGACAACCTTGAGCGAACTCGCCTAAAGCAGTTTTGTGTTTTGGAGGCTTCTAGTGGTAAATTAAAGGAAAGCAGATTTCAAGCACCAACCAAAACTGTGAGTCCTTTTGGTGACACATATGTCCCTTAAAGTTCTGTGTAATCTGTTCACCTGCTTTCAGTTTTACTTTACAGAAAAACGTCCTCATTGTGAATGTCAGAAATTTACAATATAGAAGTATGTAGAGGATGAATCTGTTGGTAAAGTATTTGACTATCATCTGACCAGCAGAACAATCTTTATGAGACTGCTCTTCTAAAATGGCAAACAACAGATGTCAATCCCTTCACACATGTCATATATGTTATATGTGAGAAGTTTCTGTTCTTTTCCTTTGGTTTTGCAGACTAAAAAACTAAAAGGAAGGCGACGCAAGTAAATGAAGAAGTCCAGCGCCACACTTGGGACAGCAGGAGCATCGACAAACCCAGTCTGAGCTTCTGTTATTCATGCTCAGTAATGCTGAGTTCAATTATAAAATGTTCACCTTAAAGTCTGCATTACTTTATTTTATTGTGTTATCTAAAATATAAAACGTATATTATCTTTTTTTAATGGATGGTTATGTGTCTGGAAGGTAATAGGTCAAAAAATTCTGTGCAGAACCCTTAGATGCCAAATATGAACCTTTGTTTACATCAGAGATAAAAAAAATGTTTCTCTATAAAACGTCTTAATGAACATGGCCTTAATTATTTTTGGCAGTGATCATCTATCTGTTTTCTCCCTGCCTTTCTCCAGCATGTTTTCTAAGGATTTTGTAATTTTCCAATAGTCCCTTGAATAAGCAACAGATGAGGTCATCATCTTGCCTGTGATTGGCTAGTATGAATACCTGTTTGTTACCAAGGTCTTTCAGGCTGGGCATGAGTACAAATTGAGAGATAATCTGGGCGAAATCATTTTTTAGATTGACGTGTGCCATATTTTAATTTCCACACGACATCTAAGATACGTCTATATTTGGGTTGCAATCAACCAGTCTCAGTGCTAACAGTAGTGGGTGTAAACAGCATTTCTGCAATAAGTCAAAAGCATGATGATCTCTTGAAATGTAATTCGAGATCAATAACTTGTTTGCCTTGCAAGGCCTCTCTCATCCATGCAGCTGCTGTTTTTTTATCTGAACGTAGGCCCTGCAGGTGCAGAGAACTTTATGATGTGTTACTCAGCACATAGATTTTTCCCCTACAGCATTTCAGCATGTGGGTGGAATGCTGCCATTAGACAGGAACGTGTGGGTGAAATGCCAGTTAGTGGTTTTTGCGTCTATGGCTATAATAATCTTTTGTGACATCCTTCCCTGATGTTGTTTGGCACACTCACCTGATTTTTTTCTTTATACCCTGTTTGTAATATTTAGAAAATGTCAAATGTCAGTTGTATTGTGAAAGGTGCATTAAAAGGGATGTCGTACTGTGTGATAAGATTTAATATGAAAGACTTACTGTGCAGTAATGCTGCCCTAGATCACAAACAGAAGGTTGCAGCTGTCAGCTTGCATGTGGTCAATGTGTAATGTAGACTTCCTTACCTCTGTGTAAATTCACTGAAAATCTGATTGAAAAGTTTTATAATCAGCCAACATTCTCAAATGTTATTGATTTTTACATTGAAAGTACATGCATTTTACACAATGTATTCAGGTGGTTGGGATGAATTGGAAGTGTTACAATGTCCATGTTCTGTATGATGTAATTATAATATTAAAATGTATCTTTAGCTCTGTACAATAAATATGTTCCACAAGAAGTATATTTTTGTAAATGTTACAATGTTTTTAAAGAATGGTGTATCATTTTTAAGTAAAGTTGCCCTCTTGTGGACATTTTCTGAGAATCTATTAATAGTGTAGCTCTCTTCATAGGTTATTGTTTTTTGTTTTATTAAAAATTATGTTGCTCTTTATTTAAAACGATTCCCAATATCCATGAAATGGATTGATTCTACTGTATACCCTTAAGGTTCTATATTTGAACAAAATATCCTTATTGTCAAAAAAATATTTACAGGTTCAAAATCAACAACCATTTCCAAAGTAACCATTTCCCAATACCCAGTAGCAGGGCCGGCCCAAGCCTTCAGGGGGCCCTTAGCGTAATATTATTTGGGGGGCCCTCTGTGCCACCAGTATGACTAATTATTCTCTATCCTTTATTATTCGCACACTATAAAACTAAAACACCCATTATCAATTTTATTTGTTGTAGCTCTGTTAGTTTGCTAACATCATCCCAATGTTTTTACCCTTCTACAGATTTTAATTGTAGTGCATAAAACTCTTACAGAACAATGGGAAAATGCTTATATTATTCAAAATGCAAAGCACATTTTTGGAGTACACTTTTCATTGTACATACGATACAATACTTGTGTATGAATTAACATTACTGTATAAACATTTTACAGGATATTTAACAGCTTTTTTATGCTGAACACCCTGAGAATTTGTTTTGCATTACACACAGCTTATGTTGTTGCTTTTCAGTTTGTGGTGTCGTGGCTTGCTGTATGTGGGTCTGTATTATTTACTCTTAGCACAGGAACACAACTCCATTCTCCTTGTACACAGAGGGTCTTAATTTAAGCATTCACTGGTCTCATGGATCTTGATCGCCCCTCCTCATGATGCAGTAACTGGCACTTTTGAGGGATTCAGAGGAGTAAACAACTGAATCAACCGGTTGTTCTACTGTGCATGAGGAGGAGCGGATACATGTTGTATTTGTTTGGGGATATTACAGTGCATTACAGCAACATTAGAAAAAGCATGATTCTTGTGTGCTTTATTACAGGCAGAGCAGACTTTAAGTAAAAAGAACATTATAATGTATGTTTTTATGGTCTTCACAAATATGTGAAATGTTCATGTTATTTTTCTTTTAGACAAACAGTTTTGATTAATATTAGCTACACATTGTTGCATGTAAACTATTTGCAATTATATGTATTGTATATGTATCTAGTATATTATCAATAAAGTTTCTTCATAATTTCTATTACCAAAACCATACTTACAGTTGCATCTCAACATTTCCACATTGCTGTTTGTTTTCCATCTTTGTATTCGAGTCATGCATTATGTATGCATTTGTTCAAGTGTTTTATCTAATGCCTTATTGAAAAGTTTGATGTTCTGCAGCATGTTGATGTGTACAGATATGATCAAATATAATGATTTTGTTGTTGCAGAATATTTTTTACTTTACCCTTAACCTTTTTCAACCTCTTATTACAAGGTGCCAGATACATTTTTGAGACAATTTTGCAAACATAGTCTGTTTGAAAACCACAGAGACCTCATTCCACCTTATCACATTCTTTCCTTTTTGCTTAAATAAGCATGCAGTGTCGAAAATGAATTCTTGTTATTTAATCTCGCCATTATCACTTTTGTAATAATTCTCTTGTTTGGTGTAGATAGCCAAAAAAGAATGTAACCACATTTGTAGTGAATTGGGGTTAGGTCTGTAACTGTAACCAGCAGATTTTCAGGGATCTATATCTAAACTTGATCTCACTTTAATGGCACAAAATTAAATGAATTTTTCAAAACAAGAGCCTCATTCATTTGTAGCTGGAGAGATCATGGCATGTGTCCAGACTATAAAGGCCAGAAGGCTTTTGTTAAAATCATTCTGGCTTGTGGGGAACGGAACTGGAAGACGTCACATGTTCAATAACCACTGTTGTAATATTTGATTTCCAACTCTGTCTGGAAACATTTTGCAATAAGGCACTTGAAAAAAATCTTACTTACCTTTTCCCTACATTGCCTACATTGTATATGAAATGTTAGTGTTTTGTAATTCAAATGTGTCAGTTGTATTTTAAGTAATAGTAAAGTGAGATTTGTTTTTGCATCCTTTTTCTTTACATTACTAGACTTTGCTTTAGTTTTTACTGATACTTTATGTAGAGAGAGAACTCAATAAAAAAAACTAAAGACCTCAATACTTCAATTAGACCGTTGAAAACATTACTGAAGACATTTTTCACATTCTTAGCCAATAAAACAAATACACATTTAGTTGTTTTGTAAATTTATCATTTTGTTGAATTTTGCCATGATATGTCAATTGAAGGACAGAGAGATAACCATTTTGGTGTATTGAGCAACCTTGCGTGTCTTTTATTTCCTTAAAGGTTCAAACTACATGTGTTATCCTGGGCCCTATATGTGGGGCTGGTACATAAGAGGCCCCGCTAAAGTTCTCTATGATATGCACACTCATAGTTTAGCCCGTTGAGGTAGTTTTTCCAATGCCTTGAGAATTCTAAAAGCCCTGCGGTTGTGCTTAAGTAATTGTGCAGTTTTTCTCCTTGTGCATTGGTCAAAAATATAAAGACCTATCTGATAAAGCGTTCCTGAAGTGAAAAATGGCTCATGTTGATTCCAGTTATAGATGTATTTGAGAGGGGAGTGAAAATAAAAGCCCTTTTCAACTGGTGTTTTCTGATCTTTGTACAATGGGTGACCAAACACAACTTCTACAAATCAAAAGTGCTTCAGGCCATTCTAAATAGCACTAGAATCACCTCAGGTACAAGAATAAAAGGGCTTCAAATGAGTTGTATAGCTTTTATTAAACAGTCCTATTGATAGATGTTAACCACTCGTCTATGACTTTTTTGAGACACATTGAGATCAAATGAGCTATATGACATTACAAATGGCTGCCTTTAAAATTGTTGAACAATGTATTAACAAGATTTTATCAATTTGTTTTAAGACAGCATATATATATATATATATATGTATATATTTTATTGTGTATAATGGCGGAATATATGATGATTTTCTTTAAAAAACATTACAGTATAGAGCAAAAAGCACACCATTATTAATTATTCACTCACCACAACTATGTTATGCACTGTCATCATGTTCGACTAAAAAGTATTCATAGGAAAAGTAGCTGACATTGATATGTTAGTAGAATGATGATCTGATATCCATTAATCCATTTTTGCCCTTTTATGATATTACTGTTTTAATATAACTAAAAGTATTGAAATCAGAATATCTAACAAATGGTTACTTACACAAATGCACTTTATATGTTTTTGGAGCACATTTGAGCACCTTGAACAACCAGTGAAGTCTGAGGCCTAAGCCTTTGAGGCCTAGAGTTTAAGGCTTTGAGGCCTAAAAGTGAACCAACCTTTGTTCATAAGCTTGCATGAATTCTGGGGACTTTCCACTGTTAAGGAGGATCTATAATGGTGGTCTTGGTCCAGCAACATTGGTAAAAACGGGTTTTCTGTAACATTTGGAGTCAATTGAGAAAAACAAGGGTACATATTGTGTGTAAATTTATTTAAAAAAATAAATTAGTAACCTCATTGATAAAAGAGGGAGGACGCCCTATGAAGTTTGTGTACAACTGTTTATGCAAAATGCTGTTTCCTCAGATGATTTGAGGACATCTCCCTTTGTTGGCTGGAGCAAATAAAGTTCAAGTTTCTTGACACCTGGACCTTCTTCGTTTGGGATTTTTTAAAAGTTTTTTTATTTTCCTCAACACACACACACACACACACACACACACACACACTCATATATATATATAGATATATATATCTATATAAAAATATATATATTATGTATAATGACACTATTATATCGTAATTGGTTGTCAGGTGGCATTACGTCATGAGTAGGCGGACTTCGTGCGGTTTACTGACAGGTACTTTTCCACCACATGACAGACACCGCCGTCACTATAAATTTTACTTCTGCAAGCTGATTGGCCATAACTCCCCTCTATCGCCCGCCTTACCTGCGCTCTGGTTGGACGAAATCAACGTGCCTGTGTCAGTCAAGCGATTTTTCGCCCAGTGACACTGCAGCTGTGTGTCCGGACATGTAGAGCTCATAGCGGCTTGGCCTTTGTTAGCGGGTCGGTGAAAGAACCGAGAAAGCTAGAGGAGCCGCATTCATGCACTTACAGAGAGGAAAATGATCATCTGTACAAAAAATATGGATTATCGCCTCGGAACTCAGTGCCAGTTGGTTCAAAATCAGGTAACGTACCAAATAACACTTTAGTTAACAGACCGTGTTACGTTTTCAGAGCAAACTGTAACTGTATTTAGACTTTTGGGCTTACAGTGAAGTTTCGAAGTTGACAGTCCGTTTAAAAACACAAAACGTCGAAACTTTTCCCATTGTGCTTAATTGATTCATAATTAAAATGTTTAATAAATAGTTACGTTTTGAATATACATTTCAAGTA
Source organism: Triplophysa dalaica (assembly GCF_015846415.1). Taxonomy (NCBI): domain Eukaryota; kingdom Metazoa; phylum Chordata; class Actinopteri; order Cypriniformes; family Nemacheilidae; genus Triplophysa; species Triplophysa dalaica. Next base: position 12,066,871 of record NC_079557.1, read on the forward strand.
TTGAGTTCCTCTTTAAATGGAGAGTCCTCCGAGGCATGCTCCGTTATTCTTAATCACACATTAATGTGATGATTCATATTAGATTATAAAACTATCCGTTCGGGTATTTTTATTACAGTATCTAACGTACTTTTCAACCATTGAATTGCGACGGTTCACTTCAAGTTCTGGCTCAACGTATGTGTGTATGTCTCTGTATGGCTGAACCACTTGACATGTTTTATGTTTCGCACTATATGTATTAAATGTGGGAAAAGTTGTGCAAATCGCACCTGTTAATAACAAAGAATGTGATATACGTTTAAAATACCTCATTGTTGTCTTTCTATGTCCCTAGTTCCTACTTCAGCTGCTCATTGTCTCACGTCGCCTTTCACAAAACGCAACTTACAAAGGTTTGCGTTTAAAAAACTCATTTAATGTTTCTGAGGGAATTGCTGCAGGATTCTGGAACAATCTTAAAACCTTTGCTTTGGTGCAGTCCGGGGGGTTGCTAAGCCATGGCTATGGACTTTATAAAAAAATCCTTTTGTGCCAAAAATGTAATATTTTAAGCTTTGACATCATTCTGGAGTGTTAAAAAGAAGTTACGCGTGTTTACTGTCCTTTAAGTCTTATAAATGTATGAGCCCTTTGTCAGCGCGTTGAGTTGCTTGAATCTCTTGTTGTGTGCAAGACGGCAGATGAATCAATACTGTAGATTCAACTCACTGAAGTTATTGTGCATTAAGTAATTTGTTTTTTATTGTTTCCCCATTCCACATCTCATCTCATAACAGCCTCAAAGCTGTTTTTAAGCATTTGTTCAAATGAATCTTCTCAGTGTCCGTGACGCTGTCGCTTTTCATGTCGCGCTAACACACAAAGCACCGTGAATACGTACAGCCGTATAACGTGACACCGCGATCTACGTAACCCTGAGGGAAGATTAAACATTCATAAACGCATTTTCATGGTCGGGTTATTCGATTTGAGGTGTTTTCTGTGCCTCCCGAGTGTGTGATGTGATGCTGATGTACTGCCAATCAAACTTGTTTTTCTCCTCATTCGCCTGCAGTACCTCGCTTGGCCTGCGGGTGCGTAAGAGCGCCGTTCCGCATGCGAGAGAACAATAGAGGAATGTCATTTAAACATTTCTCTGGAATATGATCGCGTTTTTCTGCCCATAAAAATACCCCGAGCCTGTACATGAGCTGTTAACGTTATAAACACGGTCCCATTTTCTCTCGGTTGCTCTTTTATAAAGTAAACATGTCAGTGTCTTGTTTTAGATCTCCTCACTTTAGGCACATAGCCTCAACTGAATGTTATTGCAATCCAATAACAATCGGTGTTGATGTGGAATGAAACATAGTTAACACAATAAACTTGTAGCCATAATGGCAATATGTTGGCATATGATGTCTTTACTCATATTTGAGTATGTTGCTCCGTGCGAGCTGTGCAGGTCTCTATTCTTTATGTATGTCGCGCTGTCTTTCTTCTTGTCTGACTGTATCCATAATATGGATTCCATATGTGACTCGCCGTGTTTGTCTGTGTGCGTGTTTGCCATCAGGCCAGTTTCAGTCCAGCCCCCAGTGAGGTGCAGCTGGCTATTTTGTTCTTCCTGGCTTCCAGGTTGGCAAGCCAAAATAGTGCTTCCTTTGTAGAGAGGGAGAGAACGATGGGTTTGTGTAACAGACGTTGGGACATGTGCGGGTGTCAAGGATAGACCCCTCTAGGCCTTCTGAGAATGCAGATTGAATATCGCATCTTGCTCTTATTCTGGACTCTGTCCCTGAACTGATGCCTCCGGTCATTCAATGCCTCCTGTTTAGATAGTCCTCGAATGACAAAAGACCTGCAGTTGGCTGTTTTTCACAACATCAGTTTAATTTGGTTCTGTTAGGTGTATGACGAATGCCTTTATTGGATGTCTATAGGGGTTTGTGTTTTCTCGTGTTTTTGTCTTTGGGCTGTTTGACCAGCTAGAAATATTCAAATCACAATGTAAGGGTACACGCAAATCTATTCAAATCCGCTGTTTTGTTTGTTCACGAAACGTCACATGATAATGCACCTTTTTTGTAGCGATAGGACCTTTTGATGCTGGTTTCGGTGTATCACCTCAGGTTCAATTAACAAATGGTCTATAAATGAATTCAAAAGGCCAGAGAAACCGTCATTGTTTTTATGTGTCACAATTGAACCACACACGGTCTGATACATAGTGAGATGCTTTTCTATAACACACTTCCCACGATATTATAAAAAGCAACAATTATATAAAAAACTAAATTTGAAAGAAAACATTTCTGAAGATACGATTGAGAGAGTTTGCAAACATGAATTATGATCAACTTAAATTGGCGCCAAGAAATGAAAGTTCAGCTGAATTTTTGAGGGACTCGCCAAGAGGATATGAGACTGACTTCCTGTTCCGTGTTGACTGTTGGTAAAGACTTGTCTGTGCTAGTTACCGATGCTGATGAGACATCCTGTAGTGACAGTAAATATGCTTTCAAAATAGCCTTTCACTGTGACCTTGACCGTGGCTCTTTCTGATTTTATTCATCAACCTCATTTTCTGCGTTAAATAAGAGAAGTTTAGCTCTTGTTTGTTTTTCACATTGTTGTTGACAGCATCTGCTGCGTTGTTTCATTGAGCTGACTCTGTGGGTGTGAGCGAATCTGCCAGCCTCTCATATGACTTGCGTTAGTCTCTAATTTCCCTCTGAAGTTTCATTAGTAGTTAATTGCAATGTTTTGTCTAAATCCCGAGTCACAGACTACCCTGCTGTTTCGACTTGGGTCATCCTGTCAATACAGGCTTTATAAGCTCAATTCTGTATTAACCGCAATAGAATGTGGATTTTGTCTTTATTTACAGTTGTCTGTTTTTCTGGGTCACTGTTGATGAGTTTTGGGTATTTGAACAGGCTCAAAGACATGATGTATTTATTAGGGAAAGTGCACACGAGTCCCTGTGGTGAATCGCATGTGTTGTTTAAGGCATGTGCTCTTCATTAAATGGCGTGTGGCGTTAGTTTATTGTTTTAATACAATATGTCCAGAGGTTCACTGTATTATATGATTCAAAGTTATGGTCGTGCGTAGGACCTTCTCTGTAGCCAACGTGCCGGTTTTCCTCTATACTTGTTGTCTGCACCAACAGGCAATGATCACTGGGCGACAGTGTCCATGCGCGTGTTGCTTGTGTAACCAAGAAAAGATCAGAAGAAGCTACAGCTCGTAAACACAGAAGAACATATAATTTCCTTAGATAATTCATACGGAAATGCGTTTTAGTAAACATGACGCTATCGATTAGTTTTGTAACCTTTTTTTTCCAAACAGGCCAATCAATTTGCTTGAGTTCCCCGTAGAGTCCGTGTTGAGTTTATGCGTTGTTATATTTTTGGAGATGTGCACGTCAGGCTACGCAGAGCTACGCACAACCTACAGCGTTGATCCTACGCACGACTGTAAATTAAGGTTTAGATCCTTTCCCAGTGCATCAAAATCTCAATGGTGTCCAACCAAAGTATGGGTTGTGTGTAAAAATAGGCCACATCTTTACATGCATGTCTATGTCAAATGACTTATTGAATGTAATATTAGTCCATGGTACTCTGTATGGTATGTTTAACTTGCAGATGTTTTGCAATAGACTGTTTGTCGCATACAGAAACATAGTATTGCTTTCACCACCAGTCTGACGTGGATTTCTTGGATAGATGTGGGTCAGTCTCTTTGCTGGTATCTCATCGTACCGCTGACTTTTATTTCAGGTGGTTTCTCAAAATGACTCCTAAACTATCTGCAGTGTGAGTTGTTTGTTTTAAATATTAAATATCGAGCTTGTCAGACCTTTGAAAGTCCTTAGTCACAGGGTTGACACATTTTGGAAAGGGGTGCAAACCACTGTACCATCTCGATGTATTGACACAGTTTGTGTAAAACTCAACTCCAACACATTTTGAATATAAAGGGTCTCTCTAACACGGGTTTGGCTGCATACATTCACCGAAGGCCTTGATCGACGGTTCATATGTAAGTCTAGAGTCTGGAGGGATGTTTATGATGTCCCACATAAGTAAAGCAGGATTGCCGTATGTTTCTTATCTGTGCATCTGCTATCTCAGCTGTCTTTTGAACTATTTATAACCCTCTCCTTTCCATCAACCCCTTGTATGAAAAGCTTCAGTAGGAAGGGAAGACCAATAGGTGGACTTGTTCAAACTCTACAGTTCACTTGTTTTTGACAACAACTGCGACACACAGTTTTTACCCTTAAACATAACTTAATAAAATATAAAGCTATATATTAAGTAACAGATTGCCATGTATTGGACCCAATAGGGTTGGGCGATGTCTACCAAATTGGCATCGGACGATGGCTACAGCGCCCTGCGGCGTTATAATGTGAGGCGCGTCTGGCTCAAGCTGTGCAGAGACAAATCTTTATAAAAGTGATGCGCATCTTCTTTATAAAACGCAAGCTTCGCAGATATGCGTCTTCTTTATACAACACGAGCTCCACAGAAATAAAGTCAGGCTAGTCTGGTCTGTACATTGCTAGGTTTTATGCCGCGTAGGGTTGTGTATATTTGTTTAAAACACAGTTTGCAGCCGTAGCACAGATCAGTGAGAGTCACGTGACGAAAGTGAAACATTTGTTGGAATCACAATGCCGGTGTGCTGTCGAATTGTCCTACCCTGTCAGATTTATCTACCGCAGGGCAAAACTTAATATAATCTAAACCACATGGACAAAATAAACCGGAAGGATGATTTTTCAATGCAAAATACATCTCGGATAGTCCTATCAGCCTAAAATTAACACATTAAAAAGTTTACAGCGTAAATCAGATATCCTTCAGATATTACATATCCTTCAGTTTTTATATAAACAGGTAGGATTAATGTACAATGCAAAATACCCTATCAAATTGTCCTACCAGTTATTAATAAATATGTAGAGTGATTTCACAACGGAAATACAGATCGTGGTAGCAGTATAAAATTAACAGGTAGGATGATTATACATCGCAAAAATATATAATATTGACATACGCATGCCTGGTAGGACAATCTGACGGGTAGGATGACATTTCCGTGTTCATTTGAATTTCACCAGAAACAAACCTCAGGAATGACATGAAGTCATCTAACAGCAATGCAAAGACACATGAAAGTTGTGAAAGAAAATCAAGTTTATTCCATCATATACTGTATAATTTGAATTCAAAAATACATGATGTAAAACATTAGTATTGTGTTGTTTAAACATGAATACGAGCTTGATTTCTTTGCAGTAGTTCTATTTAAGATCTGCAAGCATGTTGTTATTTTTCCAGTTTATCCTGTTTCAAAAACAATATTTTCTTTTGGAGTTCAAGGTAGTTCACAGAGGTTCTTAGTACATGATTTTAACCTCTTATACAATATGTAAATACATTTAATCTTTTATGGTTATAAAACTTTACAGTACACAATTGTAATATACAGTATTTACTAGGCACACTTGCAAATACAGTAAACTGCACCTTTGTATTATTTATATTTATATTTTACATTTATATTCTATTCTTGTGTTATGTATATACTGTGTGTTTAAGACGATTGAGCTCCTGTAAACAGAACAAATTCCTTGTGTGCACACTTGGAAAATCAACCTTATTATGATTCTCATTCTGATGGAAAATAAAACTAAAATGATCGTTTTTTGTTAAGATAGTCTAAACTATTTATTTTTATATAATCATATTTGGTCTTCAGACTTTGCTGCACACACTGTGCCATCACTCCACTAATGTGAATATTCAGTAGTGTCAGTAAGAGTTACGTTGGCTCAGGTCTGTTTTGGCCGGGGCCCTCAGTTGTCCCCCCGTAACTATGTAACAGGATTTCAGTCAATACGTGACCGCATTCATGTTTGAGTTCAGTCACAAGCCAACCCCTTCGAAAGTGTAACTGACCTCCTCCTCTCCATGACTCCTGTCGGCCCAACTGAGTAGCTGTTTACTCGAAGAAGCCACTACTGTCAATGCTTCAAAAGACCTCTAACAAACACACAGCTGGACTTTCACATGCTAGAAAGAAGAGTCAAGATCTGTTAACTGCTGGTTTACTGTTTTATTTCTATATCTTTGGTCTTTAATGTTAAATTAAAGTTTTATTTGCTTATGTTTTGTGATTCAGCTTTGTGATTATTCTCCGGTCTCCAGTTTGTCTCTGCCATTTCTCCCCAAGAATTGGTTTGTGTACCAGGAGAGGAGTGGGAAGGATTTTCATAATCCCAGAGTCAGACACAAAGCAGGCCAGAAGGCACATGCACAGGGCTTCGGTTTTGCAGTCAGCAAAAAGCACAAAGACATTTAAAGCACAAAGACATGAATCAGCAATGCATATGTCTTCTATCCTTAATGCTGATTCAAGAAGGGCATCTGGAAATATTCTCTGCCACCCCATTTCTCTTTCTATTAGGTTTCTATTTATCAAAAGTAAGATTTTGCTTCTGCCCGCTGATTTAATAAAGCAGTGCCTGTAACTGCGGTTACGGTGACCAGTGTCTGGATGTATTTTAAGCATCTTGAGGTGTGAAAGTTGGAGATTCGGGTCAACAGACATCTGTCTAGTCGGTGTACTAAAGGAGGCCAAAACCGTAGTGGCCCGCTCCTCTTGAGGAATTTCTATTACTGTCTCCCTATACCCATGGAAGAGGTCTTATGTGTTTGCTGCTTTTTTTATGTAGCTATTTGAAGAATGTTTAGAATGAAATGTCTAGTGCATTTGTTATTGTAAGGTGGCTCTTTTAGGATTCGTATCAAATGTGCAATGTGTTGTTTCATATATTGCCTCCAAATAAATTTTATATTTTTAAATCCAATCTTTGTAAGGAAACAATTTCTCAAGGTTTTATTCTTTTGACAGGTGATGGTGAACTCTGAGAAAGACCGTGCTTCTCTGTTGCGTGTTAAGGCTTTGGCCAGCAGGGGGCGTCTGGACACGGTGTCTCAGCAGATGGCCTCCCATCCACAGTACCTGGAGAGTTTCCTGCGAACCCAGCACTACATCCTCTATATGGATGGCCCGTTGCCCCTGCCTTACCGCCATTACATTGCCATCATGGTAGGAGTATGGCACATACACAGATATTAAAATGGTGACTTACTGTAACATTTAATGGTCAAAGCACATTGATATCTTGTGGATCTCTTGTTGCTATTTGATGAGATACTTCAAGACCTCTACCTACAAATAGTTTTTATGTAGTTGTTTTTAAATTTGCTCATGCATTGTTTTAAGCGTCTTTGTGTTTATGTTTCAGGCTGCAGCACGGCATCATTGTAGTTACTTGGTGTCTTTGCACTCGGCTCAGTTCCTGCGTGTAGGCGGAGACCCGTCATGGCTTCAGGGGCTGGAGGCAGCGCCCCCGCGTCTACAACAGCTCGACCACATCAACAAGGTCCTGGCCCATCAACCCTGGCTCACAGCTCGCACACACATACAGGTACATGACATATGCAATACATTTGTTCTCTGATGAAGTAAATGCTCAGGTGATTTTTGTTTGTGTTTTAGAGTGTAGTAATGTTGCTCTTTTGTGTATTATAGGCGCTACTCAAAACAGGAGAGCAGTGCTGGTCTCTGGCTGAGCTGGTACAGGCGGTGGTTCTTCTGGCCCACTGTCACTCGCTTTGTAGTTTTGTTTTTGGTTCCGGTTCAGACCCGGACATCGCGGCCACTTCCAGGGTCCCTCACGGCACGCCCCCAGGCTTCTGTCTCTGTGACGCTGCTAACGGAAATACGGCCCTATCACCAGCCCCTGCTGCACCCCCTGAAAAAACACAACGGCGAAGGGTACGGAACGGGTCACCTTTCAACTGATACATTCAGTTGTAAAATCCATGGTGTCCATTCTTGAAACCACACTAAAATATCCTTTTAGTGTTAATAATTACTTGATTCAGCTAATAAACATTTGAAAAACTTGCAGTAAAAAAGAAAAACAATGGCAAGCAGTAGAAAATGATACAAATGAAATTAAAACTGTAAATTTACCAGATTTTTTGTATTAAACCGCTTTATTTATTTTACTTAACAGGAAATATATATATATAAATCAAAATGACATAAACACTTTACAAACATGGGGCATGACTGCTAACAATAATGGTTTGAATAATAACATGTTGTCTCCAAAACTTCTTTCGTTTTTGACAGTTAGAAGCGAGTAGTAATTCTGACAAAGCCTGCCTGGTTTGTTAAGTTAACATTTTCTGTGATTTTTTTACAGTCCCTAGACTCCAGCTGTGAGGTCGCTTGCTTTCGAGAGCAAATCCAAAAAGAGGAGAAGGAACGAAAAGGAGATCGAATAGGAGTGTCACAGACACTCCCACATGCAGGTATGACTAAGGTGGTGTGTCATGTAATCGCTGTAAACAGGATGTGTAATTTGGGTTAAATAATTAGTTATTTTTACACAAGAACTTTTTGTGTCAAACCTCCTTCGTGGAACCTGATATGGAGGGTCTCTCATAAGATGTCTTTCTCCAATTCAACCCCATATTAGATGCAGAGGAAGAGGAGGAGGCGATGTGCTCTGCTGACCCCTCCCGCTTCGTCACGGATCCAGAATTCGGATACCAGGAATTCACCCGACGGGAGGAGGACCATTTCCAAGTATTTCGAGTGCAGGTGGGGACAGACTCTACATTGGGTGTCACCTACCAAATGGAGGTCAGAGCCAAGGGTTTCGAAGAGTCCGAATTACAGCTAAAGTCCTCCCTCTTAAGACTGTCAAAACCTTAAAAGGAAGCTTTGTACCCCTGGCCAGTCCTCTCAGATGTCCATATCATTCAAGCAGGCTGTGTGTGTGACATTTGATTTAAATAGGACAAGTTTGTATGTTCTAAAGTTAGCAGTGCCAAAAATATGTTGTTTTTTGGTCGGTTGTATGTACAGGACTACTCGTGGGAGGATCACGGCTTCTCGCTGGTCAACAGGTTGTACTCAGATATAGGCCACTTGCTAGACGAGCGGTTTCGCAATGTGGCTTCCCTCCCTTTCCCTCATAGCCCCGACCTCAAAAGAGCCATCTGGAACTATATTCATTGCATCTACGGCATAAGGTACAATGTGATTCAAGCTTTGTTGTTTGTATTTGGTTTGTTGAAAGTGTCACATTGCGCTTCAATGAAACATGAAATTTAATGCAATAAAGTGATATCAAGAGACCTGGCTCTGAAATGAAAGACCTTGTAATACACTCCTACAATAAATTTCCAGTGGTTAATAAGTCTGTTATTAAAATCAATCATCTTTCAGGTATGATGATTATGATTACGGGGAAGTTAACCGATTGATGGAGCGTGGCATGAAACTTTATATAAAAGCCCTGGCCTGCTATCCCGACTCCAGCAAGACCCCTCTGTGTCCGCTCTCCTGGGCTCCTATCAAAGCTTCAGAGAAGGTGCTTTTCTTCTCTTACCTGCATTCCTGCCCAACATTTCTGTCTACATTTTTGTACCATCTGTCTTTCATTTACACCTTGTTATGCTGTTATATGTCTTTAAAGTGGACCTTACCATACAAAACACTCCATAATCACAGTTCTGTTGTTTTTCTTTCCACTTATAGGTCCATGTAAATGTATTGGTGATGGAGGCACGTCTGCAGGCCGAGCTGCTGTATGCGCTCAGAGCCATCACTCAATACATGATCGCGTAGGACACAAGTATTTAACGCCACAGAGACACAGTGTGACACAATCGCATGGGACAATAGAGGAAAATCACAGATGGAGAAGTAATACGAACGCGAGATCTGTCACTTCTATATGTGTTGTGTCTGTGATACATGGCGAGTTTACTGGCGTGACACAAGGTACTTTTGTGAAACAATTCTTTGCCAAAGGAGAAACTTTAGGAAAAACGGTGCAAAGCAATCTTTCCTGTCATTTCTGCATGTTTTCCCTTCTGCTTTGTTTCTATAGTGTTCTGTGAGTGTACTCTTCATTTTCTACCTTTTTTAGTATCATTATCTCGGATTGTTAATGTGCAATTATTTTTATTCAGTTGTTATTAATATTTTCCTCGTTGTTTGTTTGTTTTTGTTGTCGAAAGAAAGAAGTGTCCAACTGTTTGATTCCAAGGTATCGGTTTCTTGGAAGGGTCTAAGCCAATTGAGTCACTGTTTACAGGATATGAGTGAGAGGACAAATGTGTTTGCTTAACATGGCTTTCATATGTTAAATGTTGAACAGTGAGATCAGAGCAAAATTTAACAAAGGGTATGAAAATGCCTGATACTTTGGTTTTAATTAGCACTTTTAAGACAGTATGTAGATTATCTCCATAAGCTTTATTCGGCACACAATTTGTCCAAGTAGCATTTTTCACTCATTTAGATTAAAAAATGATGATGTGTACGGATAATCACGCCTGTTGCACAGGCGGTATAAATATCGATGTGGGTACATTCATAGGTTTTGTAACACCTGGTCTAATTATTCATCTCAAACTTAACAATGGCAATGTTTAATTTGGACAGTCAAATGCTTACATTGCATTCAAATTTTCTTTATTTGGTCTCTCGTGGCAGACAATCTGTTTACCTGCTCTATACAGACTGCCCTGTTAACGCACTAAATAATTAAACTCCCTTAAATTGTCTGCTAAATAGAAATGAATAACTATCCACTGAGTGATTTGTCAAATGACCAGTGATCACTGAAAAATATTGTGTGGACATCAAGTGTTAGTATGAAGTATATAATAATTGGGACTTATTTTATTTTATCTTTTTTTTTTTTTTTAAATAAGAAGTCACCGTGAAATGTACGCGAGGAGATAAATATTCAGATAAGCTTATGAAAATGTGATTTTAATATTGACATGATGGTGTAGATCAAATGAAGGACTTGTGACAGAACAATTTTGTCAACTTTGTCTTTCTAATGCGAATGGGTTCACGGTCAGCCCATCTGCACCGATTGTTCTTTTCTTTGCACTGAAACTTTTGCACGTATACCAAGTGTGATCGAAATGCCTCTTTGCAGCTCTTCATTACAAATGTCTTGGAGAGGTATTGATCCCACTGATGCCATGAATGTTGGGAAGGCCAATGACCTGTACTGTGTTAACTCATGGCTGGCTGGTTACGAAAGTTGACGAAACAACTTGGGCGCCACCTGTGTGTCTATGTGTGTTAAACGTTGCATTATGTTTGTTCACTTTTAAGTGTCTTTTTTTTGCGGGATGATGATGGTGTTTATTGGTTTCATCAGAAATTTGTACAGAACTCATACAGGAGCTGTTGACTCGTAGCTCATCGGTATGACTACACTAGACTGAAGTTTCTGAACTAAACCTCACGCTACTACATTAACAGTCATTCAAGCTGGGATTGGAGGAGGAAGCGTTCTTTATGAAAGCCTACTGACAGTAAACACCAACAACGTACAAAATGCTCCAACAGTTTGTTGTGGAGCAGAATAGGACTGCTGAATGAATGGCCATTCTACCTTAAGCAGGACTGTCTTAAATGCTTGTTCTTGAATGGCAGTCTGCCACATCCCTGAGATGTAGACTACCACCTCAGCTGGAGGACAGAACGAACGAGCAGGGCATTTGCCAAAATGTTTATTTACCACGTAAATGTAGGAAATATAAAAATTTAAATGACCAAAAAAAGAAAAAAAACTTAAAAATGAGCAAAAAACTTTTGAAATGTGAAAGCTTATTTTTTCTATAAAGAAATGCAATATGATTGCTGTGTCCTGTTTTTATTTGAAGCTTATTGACAAACTCATATTTATCAGGTGTAGTGATTTGGTTTGGGTGATAAACTTCATGGTTAAATGAATACACGAAATGCTTGTGGAGTTGTGTTAAAAAATGTGGAGATGGAAACTTGTGAGACTACGCCATCTATTGACAACCTCCGTGCTCATCCTCTTGACGAAAAACATTATTGCATTGGCTACTAGAGGCCCTCAAGATGACTTAAAATGCTTTAAAACAAGCTATAAAGATCTAGATATTCTTATTGTTATAAAACAATATACACATTTATAGATGTGCCAAACTTTAGGAAGTTATTGTGTTGAAATGAGAGGGTGTCTTTTCAAATATGGGGAACCATAGCACCTCCTAAATGTTGAGGTTTGCCTTATATTAAGGCATCTTTCACAATTTTGGTCAATTAATAGATTTCACATGTCTGCATAATTTAACACACCTGATTCAATTCACCCAGCCTATTAGCAAAGACTTTCAAGTTGAACTTGGTCAGAAAATGTGTTGGGCAATGCAAGGACAGGGATATTGAGGTAGGGCTTCTGTGAGACCTCATGTGCCTGAGAATGACATATGACTTGATGATACATTACATGATACTTAATTATGAAGTTGCACCTTAAAAGTACAGTGTATAAAATTTAGCGCCATCTAGCGGCGAGGTTTCAAATTCCAACCAGTGGCTCACTCCCTTTCAAAGCACTAAGATGTTTCCACATTTTTGCTTCTTTACCGAAAGATCACGTATTTACAAAACGTTCTCTGTAGAGCAGTTTGTCCGTTTAGGGATTCTGTAGAAACAACATGGTGAATTCCATGTAAAGGGACCCGCGGTGTATGTAGATAGAAATCTCTCATTCTAAGATAATAAAAACATAATGCATTATGTAAGATCCTTATACACCTCTTAAGTTATGTGTATTATATTGTATTTATGTCAATAGATCCTCCAAAAAATGACACACTGGGTCTTTAACTATTTTCTCTGCATTGAATGACCTTCATCTGTTCCAGATCAATTGAACAATTGAATACTGAATGAACAAAACTTAGTTAAACAAATTAGGTTTATTTCTGTTATGCTGAACTGATTTTAATGACCTCTTGCTAACAAAGTTAAGGGGAACAAAATAAATTGATAAAAAAAGCAATCAAGTACATATACATTTTATTGGTTATGCACAACTCTTCAGTCTTACATACTGCCATAACCCAAAACAAAGATAAAAACAACCAAGACCAATAACTACAGTTTTGTGTTATCAATTGGGATATTTAGCTAAATGAAAACTTAAAGGAACTAAAATCAATACTAAAGAAGATAAATGAAAAAGGAAGGCTAATATCAAATAAGGAAAATAATAAAGAGTGATTTGAAAAGAGGGAAGGTGTGGAATTTCCTGCATTTCATGCAGTGGCCCTTTAGAAGGAATCTTTAATCACTCGCCCTTTCATCATTTCAGACCTGTATGACTTTCTCTCTTCTGCAGAACACAAAAGAAGATATTTTGAAGAACGTGTGGCGGTACCCATTCAATTCTATTGTAAGGACACAAAAACCAATGCAAGTTGTCTGGTTATCAACATTCTTCAAGAATAAAGTCATACATGTTCGAAATGACAAGCAAGTGTGTAAATGATTGCAGAATTTTAATTTCTGGGTGAACTATCCCTTGAAGGTGTCCCGATGGAGCCAATACATTATTTAACATTACAGCCAACTCTTTAAACAAATCCGAAATAAGCTTTCAACCCTAGAAATCCTCTTCTTTCTGAAAACTGTGTATCCAATTAACTACATTAAGAAAACGTCAAAGCTGACGCGCTTGGGTTTTCTGAAAGCTGTACCATTTGTTTTCAACTATCACTTTAAAGAAGCTTCATTACACAAACACAAACATGAGAAAAGGTATGAGCACATTAATGTAAACGGTTGATTGAATTTAGCCTGAATCATCAATTGGTATAACAAATCATGCTGATATCATTCGTGAGGTGCATTATTACAACATTTGTGGCGAGATGGCAAAGCCCCTCCCTCCCTCCCCATTCACAGCTTTATAATATATATAAAACAGAGTTGGGGAATTAAAATATAGGTTAATTTCTCATACTATTCTACAGTTAGAAATCAAGATGTGTTGCATAAAATTATTAAAGGCCCTGATGTCAATATGCACCAATCCAATATGGCCCTCTTCAGTTGTTATTTAATATCTAGCACCAATGAATAGGAGAAAAATGATTCCTCTTGTAAGGAGAGAGTGCTTTAGCATCTAAATACTCACACCATTACATCCAGCTCTCAAACAAAAACACAATATACAAAAAAGAAAATCTTAAGAATGCTGGTTTAAAACAGTGTAATTTATCTAAACAAATTAAAAACACAACGTCAACCCTTGTACTACAGAGAAAGTATGTTAAACAAAAAAGGGCATTAAAACTGTATGATCTGCTTTGCAGCGACATGCTATAGTGTTCATTGGCAGTTTACAAGTGTTTGTAGGAATTACAAATGCATACATTGGATACATTTCATAGTAAACTGCAACATTAGATATATTTCAGCAATGTTAAAAAAATCTATGGTGATGTTGGCTTGCATAAATGACTCATAATTTAGAAAAGGCCATGAGCAATGATGTTATATCTTATTACTTCTCTACAGAAGTTGTTTTAATTATTATTCGTAACCCTGAGAGTGAAACATTCCATTAATCATTTTCAGTTGGATCAGTCTTGCATTCTGAGATGAAATCAGCTTCATTGCTTTGAAATTAAGGACTTTTAATGCAAGCAAAACATTGCTTTTCCTTCTTTTAGCACAATCTGTGATCGTAAATCGATGTTTTAAGAGCATGGTATTATACACTCATGCAATCAATCAATTTATAATTAATTCGCGATTTTTGTAAAGCTTATCTGTACTGCTGCGGTCTCACGCTTTTCAGACATGCAGTTCTTAGTGTTCCTTTGGTTATGTATAAAATCTACATGCATCTCATCTTTTACAAAAATAAAAGATTACATAGAAAATGACCGTTAAAAATGATCTGTAATATCTTTTGCTCAGATTCGTAAAAAAGCACATTAACAGCATGTTTTCTTATTAGTATCTTTCCCCAATAATATTACAATTTAAATTGATATATATATATATATACGTACATATATATATTTTGCTCTCCAATAACAAAAGGTGAGTAGTGCTGTTTATGAAAAACTGATTATTAAAATAACTTTTGCCCCTTGCCTTTAGTACACAGTCAATATACCATAACGTACACATTATTAAAGCCTTAATCTTGCAGATTTTTCACCTCACCAAAAAATAACATGCTCCTCCCCATAAATGAAACGATTCAGCATAACCTTAAATTCTGTGCTAGTGTGTTGGAATCAAGTTTTGGGAGCATTAAACATGTTTGCACACAAACACACCTACATAGACCCCCTTGGGCAAACAACCAAAATCCTAAGCGATTGCATTATGCAAAAGGGCACTCGATTTCCAACGATAACACTATGCTATTTCACCTGTTGGCAGGATTTAAATGCATCAAAATGCCCTATGTAAAATCTGATTTCTTCATAATGTTGTCATTACAAACAAAACACTTAAGAGCAGACGAATCATTCAATGATCAGCCTCTACTCTTTAGTACAACAGAGAAAAAACACCTTCTTGAGAGCATAAAACCCAAACATTTTTAAAAAATTTAAAATGGAACACCAGCATCCCCCAAACCACCTCGAAATCTTTCAGCCCCTTCACATAAAAGGTGTGCGTGTGTCGTACCGCTGAGAGTGCTTTCAGAGCACACAGGGCTGATCCTCCGTGAGACCTTTGTCTCTGTGAGACCTTTGCCACTCTGGTTCTGATATATGAAGAGGATTCATATTGTTCCCATCAATCCTGTGGTGCCATGTTGAGTTCCTCGGAGTGGGTCTGAGATCAACAGCCACATTATGTCAGCTGTGTCACTGTCAAGTTATACCAGAACAAAAAGACCGTTCAACCTCTCAGCAGCCGATCAATAAACGAGATTTGACGCCGAAAGATCTACAGAGTTTGATCCTCCTGGCTGAATGAGTTTCATTTTTAAGAACAAAGAACATGAGTACCATCCGTCTCACTCTACTCTGGTGTCACTCATCATTTGCATTACTGTAATAAACCCAATTAGTTGTTTATTAATTGTGCTTGTTTAGTCTTGGTTGTCTCACAATTGGCCTAGACAACTCCCAAAAAACTGCAACTTTCAAAAAAGATGTTGCACACAAAACTCAAAAGAAAAAAATAGGTTTCAAGACCATGTTTGGTCTGTCCAACAGCACATTCTTCAAGTTGACGTTGGCACTTAAAATGTACGAGGTTCTTTCGTCAACTGGTTTGAAAAAATCTGACATGAGACTTTTTGGCCAAGTTAGCCAAAACAGTGTGTGTGTTTGAGGTACAGTGGCATATGCAGAGGCAAAAACTGAGACTGTCCATTTTTGTATTCCTGAATGAGGGACTGTCCTGTGACTAAAGAAAACATTGATAAATGCATTGAGAAAATAAAACATAACATACATGCATTACACACAAAAAAACTAAAACAGAACAGAAACAAAAACGAATTGCTTAAGAGGACATTACCTGTTTTTATGTTTCATATCAGAATTAGCTGGGTACCCAGTTGTGGGAGGAACTTTGTGTGGTTGCTGGCCCGGTATAACCCTGTCCACCCATTATGATGGGGTCAAAGTTAAAGTCGACCAAATCTCCATCCATCAGATCACTGTTGATAATGTCTTCCACGTTACAGTCCAGGTTTTCGGTGAACATCTCAATATCCAAGTCTGTAGGTAGTCGATCCTGGAGAGGGATAAAACAGGGCGGTGTCGAAAATTGGCACAAACCTTGCATACCACCGTTCCCACCAGGTGACGGGACTGCTCCGTGCTGCAGAAGCCCTGGCACGTGATGCTGGGTCTTTACGGTTGAGAGCTGAGGCGGCTCATGGTTCATGCCTGAATGCATCATTGCGAAGCTCATCTGCGAGTGCTGAAGTTGGGGTTGATTCTGGAGGGACATTTGCCCCACAGCGCTTGTGTCAATGCTCTTACTCAACATCATTTGACTTGGCTTGGTCTGATTGCTTGAAAGAGATCCCCCGAGGCCTAAAAGGCCTCCTTGACTTGGCATGAGAGGATCCATTTGGGTCATCATGACTTCGCTGGGTGGGGGTGAATCAGAGGTAAGAAGAGCCTCGAGGCTGGATGGCACATGAGGACTGAAACCACCATGGGATCCAGGACCTGACAGAGGGCTGAAGAGCGAGTTTCCGAAGTTCGAAGGGCTCGTGCTGGATCTGCCACTTGTGTTACTCCCTGGCGGAGTAGATCCCGGTGATGCCTTCGAAGATGCCAGCCGTCTAAATGAAGGAAAGCTGGACCCTCGAGGCAGCAGAGTGGATGCAGAAGGCAGCGGCTGAGGAGGAGCAGGAGGGGCTGTGCTTGGGCTCGCACCCCCTTGCGGACCCGTCATCAAAGTAAGCCCGTCGATCAAGTCCAGTTCTTCCATGAGGGTCTCGGTTAGTGTTGGAGGAAGATTACCTGTAGAATAACCCGCCAGGAGAGCGTCCTCGGGTAATTCCTCTTCGTCCTCCTGCCCTGTGGCGATAGGAGAAAGCCTGCCACTAAGAGTGCTGGCATTAGAGCTTGTGCGTGGCCTGAAACTCGTCCACATGTCAGGGTCATCCAGGCTGCCACGAGAGGAGGGGCTGCTGCTGTTCACCCCCCACTTTCCAAACTGGCTCTGAGATCCAGGACTGTCTGCACCACTGGTGCCAGAAACGCCCTCACCCTGCATCGCAACAGCGGAGCCTCCGATCCCAGATGCTCCAGCCTGCTTTTTAGTTTGTTTAGCCCGCATGCGACTTTTAAGCAGTTTACTGCTGTTGTCCATCGAGGCGGCACGGCGGCGAGGGGCCTTGCCTGTCTTACCCCCCTCTGGGTTAAGCATCCACCAGGAACTTTTCCCTGTCGACTCATTGTGCACTCGAAGGAATTTGTTGTGAAGCGACAAGTTGTGGCGAATGGAGTTCTAAATAGAGAAACAAAATGAGGGTATGAATTAATTTAACTTGGGTAATACAAATTATTTCAGGAAATGTCAATACCTTCCATCCAGCAGAACTGTTACTGTCTCCCTTATCCTTAAAATACGGCACCGTTTTCACCATCCAGTCGTAAATCTGAGCCAGAGTAAGTCGTTTCTCTGGCGAGTTTTCGATGGCCTGGCTGATCAGCTCTGCGTACGACTGGTTACCCCAGGCATTACGTCGGGAAGTGCCTTTTCGAGGCGTAGCCCCGCCCACTCCGGTGAGGACTCCTCCCTCCGTCACCGCAACTTTATCAGGCTCAGATGTGGTTGGCTGAGGGTCGTGTTTATCTTCCTCGGTGGGCGGAGTCCCAGCAGCAGATTCTGAGCCGTCCGTCCCGCCCGTTTTGACAGCTGAAATGTCGGGTCTAGGCAACGGCCATGTACATGACCTCGGTCGGCTCTGCGGCTCAAAATCTGGGTCAATCGGGGGTACGTTTTCTTCCTCCATAATGTGATGTAATCCAGACAATTTCTGAAGAAGACTTCAAACAAAAGTGTTCTGTGGAGTAACTTGTTTTTTTTTTCTCAGACGATTGAGGTATTATATCTCACCACAAGTTTATTATAGATACCAAATCTAACCGCATTAGTCAAAAGGTAATGGAGCAAATTCACAATAATATCAACACACCAATAGAGTCGGTTAATCCTCAAATGAGAGATTAAAGGGGTTTAATAATCTCCTTAATAGTAACTAACATAAAGCTTATGATCTACACAGGCCAAACGAGGATGGGGGGGTTTCTTTGTTTACGTAGAAAGAACAAAGGAACTTCACAACACTATCACTACACCAAAACAGCTGGATTGGTAGCAGTGCGTATTGAAATAAACACATGAGATAATGGAGTGACGGTGTGATAAATAAAAACCGTTTGACAAGCTTTGCTTTAGATAAAAACGTTTAAAGAGACAAAAATACGCCAAATCCAACCATTTTCACATGCGGTTAAATAAGTAGAATTGCAAAACCAATAGGAGCATACGGCGTAATTGTTAAAAATAACCACATCCCATTCTAGCAGCGATGCTTGATTGGATTTCGCAATTAGACGTACAAAAACTAGATTACACAAACGTGCTTCTTTCCACAAATAGCGATGAACCAATTTAATATGAGAGCATCACACAGTCCAATATTCAAACGTGTAAACTAAGTATGTTTCTAGCGTAACTACCACACAATTTAATAATACTGCCCATTTAAGAGTAACTTATTCAAGTGAACGGGAAAGCTGCCTGTCAAAGTCAACCGACCTCCTGTCAAAATATTATTGAGTTAATCAGGATTCATCGAGTTACAAACATAAAAAACGTGAGGCGTAAAACGGACTAAGTGCATCTCAAGTGTCCCCGACACAAATCCTTTGAGTTTGATGAACAAAAAATAAATGATTTGAAAAGCCGGCGAAAAAACGCTCTTTAACCTAAAATGTCATAATGCTCAAAATTCTACATGAAAAAATACCAAAATCAATGTCTTACAATAGTGCTCGTTCGTAATGGGTTGTTTTAGGGCTTTAAAAATACGAAAAAACTGTGTTATTCTCGTTCAAGTTTGCAAGGTCCTCCACGCTGTGTGCTGGCGCGTGTCACCATCTGCCATGTTTCTCGAGACGCAGCTACACACGATGCTCACGCGGGCACAGCTAAGCCGAACGTGTCCGTCCGGTAGAAGTTATCCAAAATCCAAACACAGTCGACGTTCACCTTATTCCTCGAACAGACAAAAAGTTGTAGCTTTTCTACTTCCTGAATTTAGCCGCCAGCTCGTCGGCCTCCGGGACAAAACTCGAAGCGTAGTTTTACTACGGAGAGAGTAACTAGATGGCCACCTAGTTAGCCAACTCAGTTTTTATGAGTTAAAACGCCTCCGGTGAAAGTCGAAGAAACAAGCCTTTCTTTAATAGCCCGATAGATTTAATACGAAATCGTTTCCCTTTGGTTGTTAACAGAGACAGGCGAACGTCTATTGAAGAGCTTTCTTGTTTTGTTTTGACTCGAGGCGAAGACTCCCTTCTGACGTCTGTTTACCACAGCCAGACAACGCGTTCTGCGCATGCGTCAAAGGGATTGATGGGAATTGCAGTTGGTCATGTGACGGGTTATCCTGGTGCGCCGTAAATACGGCCGGAGCGAACCGGGATCTCGGAAAAGACTGAGTACACGAAATAGTCGTTATGTAATGGTTCCTAAAGTTGCATTTGCGTGACAGAGATAGAGAGAGGGAGGGGTTCTGGGAGTAAATGGTTTTGTCATTTTAAGGCATAGGTGAGCAAGTGAATCTTTGCGCGAGATCTTCTGAGCCCTTGTGACCCGGTGTTAGAAAATTGCAATCTCATTTCTTAATGAAGATCAAGTGGATAAAAGCTATTTTTATGTTAGATGTTTACTTCAGAATGTCATTGTATGAAAGGAAGTTCTGAAATCCCAGGTTACTTTTACGGATGAACTGTTTTGCTTTTCAAATCAAGTTGATGGAAATTTACATTCTTTTAGAAGAGGTCCCTGAACGATGTTATGCAAATGCCTATGAATTTAAAATAGATGTACCATCTGCTAGTGTGGCGTTCCTTCTAGGTCAGCTGTTGCTCGTCATTCGAAAACCATCGGTGTGGCTACATTAAGGACTACAATTCCCACAGGACCTTTTTATAAGGCATTAACCCCTTTCCCAGAATTGCAGTGGGCGGTCTAGAGTGGATTGCATGATGCAACTCCTCAGTCTTTAGTGATAATGTAGAATGGGGCTATAATCTCCCCTTGAGAAACACCTTTGATTTAATTTGAAATTAATGACTTTTGACCAGAAATACTCCCGTTGTAGGAAAAATTACTTTATCATTGTTTTTGGTCTGTTGAAAATTCAAAAGAAGATTTTTTTAAGAATGTAGGACAGCAAACAGTTCTGGGGCACTTTTGACTATTATTGTAACGTTATTTTTTCCCTACCATGGTTGTCAATGGGGGGCAAAATATGTCCGGTTATGAGAATTCTTCTAAATATCTTTCTTTGTTCATCAGAACAAAGACATTTATAGAGATTTGGATCAACTCGAAGCTGAGTAAATGATGACAGAATTTTTTTTTTGGTGAAGTATCAAGAAGTTAAAGAGCGCCCTCTACAGCAAGTTACAGAGGTTATGTTGAGTCTCAAATGCAAAAATAGTATATAAGAAATTATATTTAATAATTTGAATATATAAAATCGTCTACATAAGAATTTTCAACTTGGTTTACATAAGATAAAGCAAACATTGTGCCTTCAACCAGCAAGCGGGATTTTATGTACACATGTTGTACAAAATGTTTATTGACCATGTTTTATTACATTGTTTTTTGAATAAAATAAAAACTACTAATAAAGCATGTAATTGTTGTGTAACGTTTATTATTATTTTGTTATGTTTTCAAATATAATATTTCAGCAAATAATTGTTTAAAACATCTGCTGTTCTTATAAATGAGCGGTTGTCAACACTGCTCTATGGGACCCACATAATTACCCTAGGATCACTGATATATAAAAGATGCACTTCCTATTCTGGAATCAAGGCTAATGTCTAAAGGAATGTAATATAAAAGGTAGTATATAGTATATATATATCAAATGGTACATCTTACAGAAAAATTAATCGAACACGACAGAAGTTGTCAGGAACATTCGACGATATGATGGCCGGACCCCCACCATGACAAAGTGATAACCACCATGTAAGAGACGATTTTAATGTTTGCAGGGAAACTTTAAATACAAAAGGTAAACTCTTTTCATGGGAAATTAAGCAATGGGTTAAGGAAGATGGTCTACTCAATATCAGTTGCCCCAATATTTGTGATATCCCCAATCCCACCAATTGGATACTTGCACAACCAGTTGTAGATGTCAAATCACAAGAGAACTTATGTGATAATTATTTAAATGAATATATAAAAAGCACATGCTACTCATTTCCGCAGATATATTTACAGACGGTTCAAAGAGTGTAGACACTGGTAGGACATGGGCTGTGTTCCAGAGTGAGGTGAGGTGAGGAAGGTTGGAAGGATAACACACGGCGCATCAGTATATACAGCTGAGATGACAGCAATTCTAATGGCATGAGAGTGGGTTTATGAAGTTAGACCTGATAAGGTCTCAATGGCAGTCATTGTGAGTTTAAATTCATTGGAAGCAAATAGAAATGGCATTTTAACAGAAAACATAATTAGGTTATACAGTCTACGACAGGTGGGAATAATAATTTGACTTGTGTGGGTAACAACTCATGCATAGGAATTCAAGGTAATGAGGAATTCAAGGTAATACGCAGACAAAATAGCCAAAGAATCAATAAAGAAGAATGAACCAAATATAAATACTCCACTTAAAACTAAACACTTTAGTTTTAAAGCATGCAATAAGAAATGTCATAGAGGTTGGGACTCATGTCATACAGGTCGGCACTATTAAAGGTTCAAACCATACAGAATAGTAAAGTAATTCATAACTGAAGCTGAAGAGAACAAGTTGTTTTTACACGTCGAAGAACAGTTCATTAAAATCTAAACCATAACATTAAAGGGAAGCATAACCAGTGTTGGGTGTAACTAGTTACTCAGTAATTAGTTACTGTAATTTAATTACTTTTCCCTTGAAAAGTAAAGTAAGGGATTACTCATATGTTTTCTGTAATTTAAATACAGTTACTTTTGATGTAATTAAACTAAATACTTTGTTAAATGTATGCGTGTGCAATAGCGTAATTGACTTCAAATTCTTACTTTAAAATCTGTGCTTTAATGTATAATTCTCACATTTGTAATACTTTGGACAGTAATCTAATTACACTATTGAATATGTAATGAGTAACTAGTAATTAAATACTTTTTCAGAGTAATTTACCCAACACTGAGCATAACACAGTTACTATGTGACGCCTGTTCAATGGGGGAGACTGTAGAGCATGTCCTGAAGAAATGTAAGGCATATGAACAAGAGAGGAGGAGTCTTCAGGAAGAATAAAAAGCATCAGGGTATCAGGAATTTACACTTACCAGTTTATTAAATGACAGTCCAAATTCAGGAATACAAATAAATGCAATCAAGAGATTTATAAGGAGTAGTGGGTTATTTAATAGGATTTAGGAGTGCATAGTTCATTCTCTTCACAGCCCATCTCAGTAGGTGGCGGTATTTAACTATTAGGTTGGTTCGCAACCCGCCATAAAATACGAAAAAGAAGAAAATGATTTGAAGCTTACAATATTATAATAAGGAATAAACACATTTAACAAAGAGGGAAAAAAATAAAAGAGAAAATACCTTCCTCCTCCATATATGGACACAATTCAAAACACACAAACACACACAGACACACATTAAAAAACAAAGCAACCAATAAAAAAAAACTTTATGTACAGTAATAATGTATGATAAGAGGCGGGATATGGATTAGAAAGTTCAGCTTATCATTCTTTTTGTTGCTTATAGACCCCCGCCATTACTATAGGTCGATGTGCGTTTGGACGTCTCAAGGATCCGCACTCTGATTGGACGAGGACCGATCGTCTCATCCAATCACTAGAACGTCCTCCGTTTTCAAAATCGAAACGGAAGTAGCAAACACTCGCTGTGTGTTTAGATCTGGTGGTAAGGACCTTTTGTTCTTTAAAAGATTGCGATTTATTTGCTTAGAAGTGATATTGTACTTATTAGAAAACCATACTCTTATCGACAACAATTTACTAGACGTGGCAGGACGATTTATGCTATGGTACAGACAGATGACAGTTATACAGCGAGCTTTCAAGTAAATGATTCAATACAAACGGAATGTTGGATTCCTTATATTTTTCCTGTTTGTCTTGATTACTTTTTGCTGAATGTGTCAGTCTGGTGTTTATATTTAACATTGAGTATTCAAGAAATTCTTTTAAACTTACTTCCTTTAAGGAAACAAGAGTTTGCCCATCCCCTGTGAGATATATGACTTCCTGAAACCTAGTTATTGACGGTAACAAACTAATTTCCATAATTCTCTTTCCTTTTAGCGACACACCTGTGGAACATGGACGGCTTTTTAAGGTGGAAGCTTACCCAGGGTGGCACCCTTCTGGGTGGATCATCTCTTCAGAAGCCCATTTCTTCCTTCCAGTCAAATAAATTGCCAGATGTCTGCTCCAGTTTCTATTCAATTGCAGATGAACCCTTTCCACAAGTTTCTGGATTTCTCGATGACACAGTCGAACAGTCTTTCATTGATAATGAGACCGGAACCGCTTTGAATTCTCCTGCTTGCCTACCATCGGAAAGGGTAACAAAACATAAGAACGAGGTAGATATAGCACCAAGGAATGAGACTGCCAACATCTCTGATCTTAATGTTATTATGCCTGGAGTATGTAGCCACTTGGCAGATGAAAGCACATCTAGTAAATCACTGCAGAATGATAAAGACATTACGAATGTAACAGCAAGCAAAGTAGAAGGAAACAACAATGATTTTAGTAATATTCCTACAGTTTCCATTACATCTTTTGAGGAATCAGATTTCATAAGTGCGGAGAAGAACAGTTCTTTTAATGTGACTCAAGATTTGAAGGAAAGGTGTGGAATTAATACAACAAACACTGGTATTAATGCAACTGTTGATCTTCACGACATTAAGAACGGCAATTTTGAGTCTGTCCAGTCTCAGGAGCCTAGGGAGGGTCCTGATGCTAGACTTAATTCAACAGTAGATATAGATGTCGCTCGTATAAAATCAGGTAATGCCACTATCGACCTGGTCCAGACACCGAACACTAAAGAAGATTCTGACACAGGTGTTAATGCTACTGTGGATATTCCTAATCTGGATTTTACGCATGATAAAATTAATTCATCTAGTGATAACAGTGCCGCCTCAAACACTACTACAGAACGGCCAAGTGAAAAACATGACGTTACTTTAGATATTCACCCACATGAGCTAGAAGAGGAGAAACGGGACGGAAACCCTGAATCTACTAGGGATGCTAAAATAAATAGTCCACTTACAAAGATCTCAGAGGAAGCTTATGTAACAGATGAAATTGTGGAGCAAACTGAAAGCGCTGCTCTTCAAGCCTCGGGTGATATTCAGTCAATCTCTGTGTCTGTGAAGCCAGGTGAGGGAACATTTACTAAACTTAACACAACCACTGAACTGGCTGTCCCAGACCTTCCCATTTTAAAGAACACCACTATAGAAATCAAATCCTCAAGCACAGAAATGACAAGCCAGACTAGCGATGTCTCTAAATCGGTTATGAGTAATGCAGAAACGGTTTCTGAAAACAGAGAGGCAGAAGTTGAGACAAGCACCTCAGCATTTGTTCACCCTGTAGAAACTCCCTCAGACTCCTCTAAGATTAATCTAGATGAATGCCCCCCAAAAACATCAAAACCTGGTTTTGTTGACTCTGAGTGCATTCAAAACTCCGAAACGGGAAACTTCAGCCGAAACAGTATTTTTTGTCTGGATGATACGCTGGACATGAAGACCAGCTTCATGGTCACATCCACGCCTATCGTCTTTGGCAAAGAACCCAGGTTTGCAATACTGAGAGACGCAAAGCCTACACCTATGAGAAAAAGGCTCTCGGTGATCAACAGTATTGAGGCACATTCAAGTGAAGAACTTGTTGGAACGAGCCATCATGATGGGACCATTGCCACATATGTGACTCAGAGCTCGAACCGTAGTCAGAAAGTCTCGACACAGTGCACTTCGGGTCACAGTACATCAGAGCCAATGAATGAGAAAAAACCTCCAACAAAACCAATCGTGAAAAGACAACTACCTCAACTCTCCTCCAAGATCAGTCATCCAAAATCCGGTCTGCCACCAAGACCACAGTCATCCATGAACTCATCACTAGCGTTCAGACCTAAAACGGTTCCATTGCCAAATGTATCGCATCAATCTGACGCATCATCTTCTACTCTACCTGGCAACAAGAAGACAGGACAGCTGAATAAAGCAAAGCACATTGTCAATTATACAGCATCAGTCGGCCCTTTTAAGGTAGGAATTTTGTCAATGACTACAAATTGTAACCTTGTTTAATCACTACCAGATTATATTTGCGGTAGTTTTTATTAAGTGACATGTGGATGTTTTTAACAGACACCTGTGATTTCTTCTGTGCCTGGGTATACTTCCACAGCAGGTGAGTTGTTTATGCACTAATACACATGCGTTTGTTTAAAGGGATAGTTCACCCAAAACTAAAAATTCTGTTGTCATCTGCTCAACTTGTTGTCTGAAATCTTTATAAATATCTTTGTTCTGCTGAGCATCCAAGAACTCTTAACAAGCATTTGTCCGAATATCTTTCTCTGTGTTCAACCAAATAAAGAAATTTATGATGGTTTGTAACAACCTGGAGTGAGTTATTCATGACAGAATTTTCATCTTTGTGTGAACTATCCCTTTAATTTTGTACAATTGTTAATTTCTAAACTAAAATGTTGTTGCAGTTTCAAAACTTTCAAGCTCCGGTATACCACAGATGAAACCATCAGGGCGACAGCCTCCAACTCGGAAAAGAATGGCTCTCAAGACCCCACAGACTACACAAAACTCTGTTGAAACTGTTCAGCCTCCGTCCAGTAATAAACCGTCAGGATTACCAGGTACTTTTGACACAACGACAGAGATGTTCTCAACTTGTTTCCTAGATACTCTAATTGTGGTTTAGATTAGGTTTACAGATTTTATATTCGTAATATTTATTTTTTGAAATACTACATAATATCGACAAATGAAAATGAAGGGCTCTGTATTGATTGAAAGAAATAATGTTTCCTCTAATTCTATCTATAAAAGGTATGAGGAAGAGGAATACACTGCTTCCCGGTCTGGCCCAAAAGCACTTGAGGAATGATGATTTGCCTTCAGCAAAGAGAAAAAGAATTGGTGCGACCTTTCGTCCCCTTTTCTGTATTTTTGTCATCATTTGCTTTGTGTATTTGTGAGATTTGATCGAGGATTTCAACATCTCTTATATGGTCTTTAATAAAAGCAATGATGAGTGACATGGAAACCAAATTAAAGTATTAAGTAGCTGCAGATAACCCTTGTAAAATACAATATGATGGTTAAAATAAATACGTACTTTTGTTTCTTTCAAAAATGTGAAGTCAAATCAAAACGTTTTGGAGCTTTGACACTTGTCTATAAAAAGTGAATTTTCTAAATAACCAAAATGTCCTTCCTGCAGTAGTTTACACATGCTATGTAGCCGCCTTTCTCACTTCAATTTCTATCCACATGGTTTAAGTAAACCAAGTTTATTGGGAAACCAAATAAAGTCTTTATTAATACAGTTGTTCTTATTTGTTTGAATAGTTGTAATCCAGATTCATGTTAATAGTCAGACTAAATTCTCTTTTTGAGCCTTTTTTCTGACATTTCTTTGTCTTTTTTTGCATCAACAGCACCTACTGTTCATCCTACAGTAGTCAGTGATGCTGTGCAACCAGCTGAAGCAGCCCATGAGTCAGGTGGATTGATCATCTTATAGCTAATGCATTGAAATGAGTTGTCACTTGTGTAGTCTTATCTCTTTAAACTTCTTCCTTCCAGACTGTATAAATTGTTCAAAGCATCACGAAAAACTTGAGAGGTTCCTTGAAGAGCTAGTGAGATTACGATCAGGTATTATGTTTGTTTTCTTTTCTGTATGGAAATATTTTTTCCTGTTAACTTCTATTAAATGTTTTCATATTGTTATGTCATAGAGTGTAAAAACTGGGGACCATTGCACGAAAAACTTGAGATGTGTGTAGAGGAATTAAAGAGAACTTAAGCAGGTATTACATCATTTTACACAATGTTTTTAACTTTTGAGGAATTTATTTTAAATGTGTGTTGATTGTATGCAGCTTTTAAAACCCTCTCTCTCCCCATTGCCACACAGGATAAAAGAAGAAAATGTACAAGGAAAATTTAAATTTTCTAATAGTTGTGGAAATTTTATGCAGTTATATGCATTTATATATTGTTCTCAATGTAATGTGCTTTGTTAATGAAATTGAACCTTATTTTCAATTTAATTCCCCCCATTTTGTTTAAATATTTGTAATGTATGCTCTATTGATTGTGTAATGTGCGTTGATGTGGATATTGTTCGTTTTATTATATAAAATGTATCAACAACTGAAGCAGGATTTTCACGAATAAAATCACTTTGCTGAGTAACAATTACCTTTGTCTACGACAACATGGTTTGTATGTTGACGTCACCTACTGTTCCTTATTAGGGGTGTATTTCCGTACAGGATACGAAGCATGCTTGTGTTCATTTCTTGACGCGCGAGCATCGCAAGTGAGTTTAATCCACAGGATTCTGATTCGTACGTCGTCTCTAAAAGGTAACTGCTGTTGTTTATGTCTTTAACCCCAAATACATTTTCTTCGAAAGATGTCAAGTACCAATTATTAGTCAAATGTATAAATAGATTATTGTATAGTGGGGAAACATTAGGCGGAATTAACATTTGACAATTATCCTCGTGGTGCTCTTGGCGCGCGCGCGCAAGCCTGTAAGCTGACAAATGTGGATGGTTCATAACCTTTTGCTATTATTGTGTATACATATTACAATGTGTATAATAAACAATTAAAACCCAGTTAAATATAAAATATTTTGAGTTTGTTCTTCGTTCGTCTTTATAAAAAAATTGCAATCAATTTAAAAACACGAATGCGCGTGTTATATTATTATATTACTATGTTGGTAAAGGCAACCTCAAGGTATGCACATCAGTTTAAAGGTGTACAGCATTAAAATAAGATGCCAGTTTTATGGATGTCTTTTGAAACATCTCTATTACTCATTTCCAGTAATAATAATGTTAAAAAAATGCAGTTATGCTTCCAAAGAAAAAAAGCCATTCTTAACTAAATCAATACCTGTGACAAATACCTTTACTTTCTATTATGTATCTTGTGACCCTTAATAGCAATGGCATCATTAATGTTAAGCTGTTGAGTCGTTTTATACAAGTCCATTTCTTTATATGAACCACCGTGTGTCAGCTAATGCTCCTGGTTCTCAGTTGATTGTATGTCATAATTTGCATACTTTACTTGATGCCTGTCATATAAAAATGTATATTTACAGTCAAATTAACAACTTTCCCTTAAAAACAAAACTACACATCCTTTCAGGTGTATTCATAAAAATGTCTGTCTGGTGTTAGCAAAGATAACCACAATGACTACAGTTAATTCATTGTCTGTTACATTAAATATTATTTGTAGTTGGAGGAAATGTTGTTTGTATAATGTATTGCTTGATTATACACTTTATTTAACTGCAGGGAAATTGGGACAGTACCAAATCTGCACGTTTTATGAACAATTACTGTGCAGTTTTATTTACTTGATGTTAAAAAGCCTCTTGACTCGTGGATTAAATGTTGAGACGGTGCATTCAGTTTGGTAATTGATAATCAAAATATCTTTTATTTCCTTATATAATAACCAGTGCACATCATATATTGACCATAAGTTTGTTTACATTCTGATTTGCCACTTGTGGGTTTCACATAATGCCCCTCATCCTATACGTCTTCAATTTACCACCAGTGGAAGGAAATGTTTTCTTTCTAGTGATGTCATGGAGATACGCAGAAAGAGGTGTACTTTACAGAGTATTAGATCACGTGATCTTATTTTTTTTTATACGCTCATCGTTGTTCCTTCTCTATAGTTCATCAGATCATACACTTAAGAATCCACTGAAAATGCTTAAGGAGTCATGAGTTAGTAATTCAAAACAATTTGGCATGTGAGAGTTTACTTCTAGTGTTGTTGTACCACAGACAGAATATGATCAAATATTAATGACTGCTCAAGATACTGGACACGAACCTCCTTGTGCATACACAAAACCTTGTGTGCTTTATTTAAATGATTTCCATCTGAAAACGGTGTTACTTTTAAGTCTTTTTATGTGTGTTTTGTATTGGAAAGAGTGAAATCACAATAGCACAACCTTTATAAAATATTTAATGGTCTACCTTTGTAAACTCCATTGATAATTGTCTCCCATTATTTTTTTTTCTTTTGACCAAGCTGTTGTCCTTGTTCATTTCATTTTAAGTTCAACCAAAAGTGCAATTAATTGTTGGGTCTTGTCTGAGATATCCACACACAATGTCAATGCTCCCTATGTGGGATTTGGGTTTTTGTACTACATGGATTACATCTGACTAATTAAAGGAGTGTATAGATTTAGTAGATTTGACTGTCACCAGTTAATTCTCCTAGTATACCTGCTCTGTGGTCATACGAGTTGTTCATAAAGTGAAATTAAGAGATTTGTCTCAGGGTGTGCTGGGAAACATGCAAAGGCCTGCATTTCTGCCACAGTTGTGTCGCCAAATAGATACAATTATGATTGTATACAGATTGGTTTTTCTGATTCTTCCGGCTATCTGCCATTTGTCGGTCAAGACTGTTAGTCCAACCCAGAGTCCCACCGTTGGCGCAGCCAGTGTTTGGATGCCAACAGTTATTTAACTAGGAAATTTTAAATACAAAAATGACAAACCTCAGCATCCCTATTGTACTGTAGTCAATTGGTCAAATAAAAAAAGATTATGTTTTTTCTCTCTTCCTTTAGTCCTCCTCACCTCGTGTCATCATGACCAAAAATAAACTGGGCTCCTTCGGGAAGATGCTGATGAGACGTCGTGTGGTGGACAGCAGTCAGGGTGAATCCCGCTTCTCTCGATGTCTTACCACGCTGGACCTCACAGCCCTAGGTGTGGGAGCAACACTGGGTGCGGGTGTTTATGTCCTGGCTGGGGAAGTGGCCAAAGAAAAGGCTGGACCTGCCATAGTGCTTTCATTCCTCATTGCAGCCCTGTCTTCAGTTCTCGCCGGTCTGTGCTACGCTGAATTCGGTGCACGGGTTCCCAAAACAGGATCTGCTTACCTGTACAGCTATGTCACAGTGGGTGAAATATGGGCCTTCATCACGGGATGGAACCTGATTCTGTCGTATGTGATAGGTGAGCACGTGGGTCCAAATTTTATGGCCTTTCGCATTAAAGTAAACAAATTAACCGTCAATCCTAAGAGGTGATACTGAATGCTCGTCCAAGAGTTTGATCAATTAGATGTAATCACGGATGTGTTTAAGTGGACTTTATACTGTATGAAGTGTTTTCTCTGGAAATAAGGGCTCTTGACAGATCAGAGGAGATCATAAGGCATCTACTCCTTCTGACATCTGTCTCACTTTGTTTCACAGGCACTGCTAGTGTGGCAAGAGCTTGGAGTTCAACTTTTGACAGTCTGGTGGAAAAAAAGATCTCTGGTTTCTTTAAAGGCTCAATGTCTTTTCCAGACACTGGAAAAGTGTTGGCTGACTATCCAGACCTTTTCGCTCTTATTCTGGTCATGCTACTGACTGGTGAGAAGAACGTTTTTTTGGGGGGGGGGATTCTCTTATTTATAATACCAATATAAAAATGTGTAATAGTACTGTTTTTTTACCATTGCCATGCAAAAGTGGTGAATTTGTTTGTGAATTTGTTCGTGAATTTGTTCTTTCTCACCTCCTACGCTGCAGGATTATTGGCATTCGGAGTAAGTGAGTCTGCACTTGTCAACAAGATCTTCACAGTAGTCAACCTGGTGGTTCTAGCATTTGTCATCATATCAGGCTTCGTGAAAGGCAACACTGCCAACTGGAATCTTACTAAGGAGGATTTTATTAACAGCACCAACCAGTCGATATCAGAACAGTAAGTGAATCGCTCTGCTATTAGACCTAGAAGTAGACAAACTAATAGGAATCAAGAAAAAAGTAAAGTTTAGAAGCTTTGTCCGTTGGGCTAGTGTTATTTACTGATCACAGATGTTGTATTGTTGGAAGTAATGACATGGTTAATTCAATTATTGAGATATTAAAAATCAAATGACATTACAACTAAATGAGAATGACGTTAAAATAGATTTTTAAATACAACCACGGAAACTACTAACAATATTTCTATTTCAAATTAAAATATTTTTATCAGCATTTATTTGGAGATAATGGAAACGGGCGAAACAGGTCAAAATCACACAAAAATATTTTTTCAGATCTCAAATACGACAAAGAAAACAAGTTCAGCAATAAAATAGTAATATTTGTACATGCATTTAGGAAAAGTAAAACAAATTATGTGATAATTTCTCATGTGTCTAGTTATGCTGTTTGTCTTTCACATTGCTGTTGGATGACTTTGTCACTCTATAAGGTTTAATTTATTTCAAATTCAACAGACACTAGACTGAAATACAATACATCTAGAAATGCTGTTTAAATTAAAATTTGAATAGTCTCTTAATTTTGTCTGTGGCTGTGTATAAAAATGATAACAATATAATATACAGCAGGGTCCAATGGTCTTAACCACTTCAAATAGTTTTTGCAGTTTTTTTTACAAATTATATTAGCAATATAAGAAAATACAGAATTAAAGGAATTTCAGCATTTATGAACCCAAAATGTGTAAAGTTTTGATCTCTTTTGAATCTTAGAGAAATCGAGGAAAGATTTGGCTCGGGCGGCTTTGCTCCATTCGGTCTAACCGGAATCCTTTCAGGTGCTGCCACATGCTTCTATGCCTTTGTGGGTTTTGACTGCATCGCTACTACGAGTGAGTCACGCAATACACATCACTTTAAACCAGTATATCTTCTGTGTAATAATTCTCACTCCACCTCTCACTCTTGGTTTCATAGGCGAGGAGGCCATAAACCCTATGCGTTCCATCCCAATAGGGATAGTTGCCTCGCTGCTCATCTGCTTTGTTGCATACTTTGGAGTCTCAGCAGCTCTTACCCTCATGATTCCCTATTACCTGTTGGACGATAAGAGTCCGCTTCCCAAAGCTTTCAGCTATATACAGTGGGACCCTGCACGCTATTTAGTGGCTGTGGGTTCCCTATGTGCTCTTTCCACCAGGTATGTTAAACAATTCAAAGAGCAGAACATACATTTGTGGTAGAACAACATTCACTCCCTGTTTTTTTCCACAACCTGACGTGTTGTAATGAGAAGAAAGTAGGGCGGGACCAGACGTTGTACCACAAAGTATTATTCTCTGTCATATTTTACAGACTAGGTTGTAAATTCCATCATAGACTATTGTTATCGGTTATACTCATCATAATTATATCATGTTATGCTTGTTTTAGTTCATTGTCCTCATCATATGTTTTAATGTTGGTCTTCAGCTTATTGGGCTCCATGTTCCCTATGCCTCGTGTGATTTACGCTATGGCTGAGGATGGTTTGCTCTTCCGTTCCCTCTCCCGCATAAACAAGAAAACAAAGACACCTGTGTTGGCCACCATCGTGTCTGGCATAGTGGCAGGTACAAATGAATCCTTATTCATAATAAGACTGTCTGTATTTACTTGTGTATGACTTCCATAATCTCTCCCTGTAGCTTTGATGGCTTTCCTGTTTGAACTCGATGCCTTAGTGGACTTGATGTCCATTGGGACCCTGCTTGCCTACACTCTCGTCGCTGTGTGCATACTCATTCTCCGGTAAGGGAACTCTTTCCATGTCATATGGGTCAGTGACAAATAAGAAAATGTCAGGTGGTGCGACCATTCCATTCCATTCCATTCCATTTTCTACCGCTTATCCGAACTACCTCGGGTCACGGGGGTGCGACCATATATTAATTTAAAATAATATACATTTAATGTATTTAGCACTGAGTATTTTTCCCCTCATATATAAGAAATTTAACATAAAATCATGCCAAAATATTTTATTAAGAATTTTATTGAGAAAATTAACATTTATTTCTCAGTTTTGTTCTCTGTTTGTATGTTCGGACGGTCGCACCACCTGACATTTTTGGTCTTTCAAACACCAAAACTCAAAAAATCTATTGAATTTCAATAAAATGAAAAGGGTTTCTGTAGTAGAGTAGGCGGGGCGAGACCGTGGTTCGAGTCCAGTGAGTAATTGTGAATTTGCGCCAGCTGTGCGCACACCGGCCTCGAAT
This sequence comes from Triplophysa dalaica, assembly GCF_015846415.1. Taxonomy (NCBI): domain Eukaryota; kingdom Metazoa; phylum Chordata; class Actinopteri; order Cypriniformes; family Nemacheilidae; genus Triplophysa; species Triplophysa dalaica. The sequence goes on from NC_079557.1 coordinate 12,100,847, forward strand.
CACGTAGGAGATGGGAGCATATAAAAGGAACGAGCGACCGGACCGTCGAAGAGAGAGGACCGGGCCCGAACTTATGTTTTGTTTGTATTTATATTTATGTTCATGTTTTGTTCGCCGGCGGTCGTCCGTGAGGGGCCGCCGGCTTTTAAGTTACTTGTATAAAATGTATAAAATGTCTTCCGGTTCCCGCCTCCTTCCTTCCATTTTATTGAGATTTGTTACAGTGGTGCCGAAACCCGGGAGGAAGGAGAGACATGCTGTCGGAGAGTCCTCGCCGCCGAGTGGCCTCGCGGTGCCGGAGAGTTTGGGCAGCGCGGACGAAGGGCGTCCGCCAGTGGCTGCCCGAAGCGGTGGCTCTGGGGAAACGGAAGTGCACAGTGCGGCCACCGTCAAAGCTTCGGTGGAACGGCGACCTTTGCTGCCGCGCCCCTGGGTCGAGGTGGGGTGGCTGTCGTCCAAGCGGGAGCGGGGGGGTTGCCGCCGTCCGCCAGAGGCCGGAGCCTGCGTCCGTCCCCCGAGGGGGAGGAGCAGGAGGCGGAAGTGCCGAGTGCGGCCACCGCCTGCCAGAGGCTGGAGCCTGCGTCCGTCCGCCCAAGGGGGAGGACCAGGGGACGGGGAGCCCGCCCCGACTCCCAGATAAAGGAGGAGCCACCGCCGGCCGCCAGGGGGCGGACGGTCGAGCCGTCCACCGAAGCCCCAGGGCCACCGCAAGGCACCGCGAAGGAGAGTACTCCGGCTGGTTGAGGAACGAGCGGCAGCATGTCGGGGAACCGGACTTTAATTTTTTTCCCTCTCTCCCCTCTCTCTTTCCGGTCGCTCCGAGGGCTCCCGTCTCCGTTGTCTCGTCTCGTCGCTGCATACCCCCCACCCCACCCCCCCCGAAGGAGGGGGAGGGAGCTTGCACAGTCGCGGGGGTACCCCCCGGCCTGTGAGGGGTGATGGGGGTATGTAGTAGAGTAGGCGGGGCGAGACCGTGGTTCGAGTCCAGTGAGTAATTGTGAATTAGCGCCAGCTGTGCGCACACCGGCCTCGAATCACGTAGGAGATGGGAGCATATAAAAGGAACGAGCGACCGGACCGTCGAAGAGAGAGGACCGGGCCCGAACTTATGTTTTGTTTGTATTTATATTTATGTTCATGTTTTGTTCGCCGGCGGTCGTCCGTGAGGGGCCGCCGGATTTTAAGTTACTTGTATAAAATGTATAAAATGTCTTCCGGTTCCCGCCTCCTTCCTTCCATTTTATTGAGATTTGTTACAGTTTCTTATAAAGGACATATTGTAGATCCATTTGATATATGACATGTATTTATTCAAATTCTTTTTAGGAAAATAATGAATTTGGACACAAAACACGTCATTGACCCATATACAGATGTGTTCATTAACATCATCGGTTTTAAGAATATTAGTGAAAACTGAATTCACTGTTCACAGATATCAGCCAGGCACTCTTGGCTCAAGAGGTGTGGACCGGAGGCAAATGGAGATACAGCGGCTGGAAGCAAAAGGAGCCATGGCAGATGTGGATAGTGGAGATGAGTCTGGCCAGGAGCTAGAGACAACACCACTTAAAGAGAAGTTTCTCATCAGGCTGCTAGTGCAGCCTAGCTGTGACGTGCCAAATATGACGTCGGGCTTGATTGTTTATTCTGCAACTGGCATCATCTGTAAGCATTTCCTTGCTATCTGTTCTTTCTTCTGGTTCATGATTTATTTATAGAAACAGATCTATTTAAGGATACAGATTTACTTCCTGGAACAGCTGTCTATTTGTGCTTTCAGGAAATGTAAAATAATTTAGACTTCCGCTTCTCTCCGCATAATTTCTTAAGTTGTGTCATATATTGAACAGATGGATGATCCCCTCTACTTGTATTTTTCCAGCTGTGCTTTTCACACTTCTGTGTGTGGTGCTGTCGGTGTGTGGAGAGAAAGTGGGGAACGGCAGCCCTGTTCATATTACTGTGGTTGTTGTGCTAACTCTTCTGTCCTGCATCTGCATCTTTATTATTTGGAGACAGCCCCAGAGCAAAGAAGTTCTCACCTTTAAGGTTAGGCTTTTTGTTACTTTATTTTATACTGATATTCAGTATATGGGCCATTCTACAGAATTGGTGCAAAATCGGAGTTGGAAACATCTTGAACATATTTTGAATTTTGTTATATATACAAAATGTATAATATCAAAGGTACACATTTCTCGTAATTGTGAAGTTAATTTAACCGAAACACAATAATATATCATTTAATAAGAGGGATTATATTTACAAGTTAAGATTTTGTTTAATGGTATAACGCCCAAAAAAGTTTGTTTAATTGCAGAAAAAATATGTTTGGTAGTGACGATCCTTAAAGTGACACACAGATTTTCTTACTTTTGAACCCATTTACTTCAAAATGATAAGACCGATCTACTCACCATGTACCTGAGAGGGACACAGTAATGATTCTTGATCCAAATGTAGGGGCGTGGCTAAAATCAGTCTCAGACAATGGACTAACGGTAGTGACATGAAAATCAGGGACACATTTTTTATACAAAGTTTAATCACTTTAAAATAAAATATAAAATAAATATGTTTTTGAACTTCAAAAAATAAAATATATATATAAATCAAATTCATAAGTTGATTTGGGTTTGGGTTCAGGACACCCATTTCCCAACTGAAAGTACCCAATAAATGATGGTTTTATATTAAAGGGGTCATATGGCATAAATAAATGTTTTTCTGTGTCTTTGGTGTGTTATAAGTTGCCCATGCATGTACTGTATTAGACACGTAAAATTGCAAAAATTTAAGTGTCGGAACAAAAGATGCATTCTATGTAAAAGCGAATGCCAACCCAGACCTGCCTGAAACACCCACAACAACACCCACACACATCTACGTCACTTTGTGGTATGATTTGACTAAGACCACCTAAATGTATACGCAATAAAGGTACCGTCGCAGCCTGATGTTCTGAACTTGGCAAGAGGCGTTACATTTCCGTGGAGTATTCGACCAATCACTACGGACTAGTGACCTGGCCAATCATAGCACACCTCGCTTTCAGAGTGATGAGCTTTGTAACATATCAGCGTATTTCAGAGAGGCGGAGCAAAGAAGAGATACAAACATGCACAGTATGTGGAAAATACAGCGTTTTTAACCTTAAATCGTGTTTACACATTTTTATTACATCTAAACCAAACAATAATATTCGTTTTAGCCGAGTCAAATGTCCCCTTTAAATTTACTGATATTATAAATATTATTGTGGGTTTCAATAGATAATGGAAGAATCTTAGTAAACAACTACGATTTGAATACTCAAATGCTTTTTAAATGTGTTTTTTTATGTGGGACAGCAGTTTGCACAAATTCTGTAGAATGGCCCATACAGGTTGGTTGCTTTTTAGGAGGTATTCTCTGAAGTCTTCATAACATTGTGTTTATAATAATTCCCTTTTTTTTGTAGGTTCCCTTTCTCCCCTTGCTGCCTTTGGTCAGTATGTTTGTAAATATTTACCTCATGATGCTATTCAACAGATATACGTGGTTGCGTTTCACCGTTTGGATGGTTATTGGTGAGTAACATCATAGTCTTGCGGTAATTGCTAACATTGGACTAGTTGTTAAGAAATCATGGAATAATGTTTTAAAATAGTGATCATGGGGTTTAATGATTATTATGTTTTTATTGTTTGGTATATCGTTTTTTAATGGTACTATGTTCCAGATCTTGACCTCAATGTTTTCTTTTTAGGTTTTCTTATTTATTTTGCCTATGGTATATGGAACAGCTCGGAAGGTCTTTATAATTCTCCACAAAAACTTGAGCCAATTCTGAAAGGAAAAAGACCCATCTATCTGAATGAAGATGAGAGTGAAATTGAGGGCGGTACGCCCTAGGAAGAAAAACTGGATTATTCTGGCAGCCATGTTACAACCAGTTTTGTTACATGCAGCAGTTTCACATGTGCAACTTATGTTTTATCTGAAGTCTGCTTTGAAAACTGAAAAAGAGGGTTTTTGTACAGTACGTCAACTGTATATTATTTCTAATTGTTTACCCTGTGTCAGTGTATAATGCTACTGTAACAAACTAGTGTGAACAGTATTTGATCTAGTCTTACAAGGTCTTATGTGGAAGTATTTTATCTGTTACCAGATCATAGGTGGGGCAGAACTGTTGTGTGCAGGGTGTTTTTCTGCCTGTGGGTGTTTCTGGTCATTTAAGTTGACTCTTGTCCCATAGTGAATGGGATTGTGTTCAGGAAAGATACTTTGGGAAAGTAGGGTGAATTCAATTTGAGGTCAAAAAGTGAATTCACTTTATATTTAGTAAAACAATGTGTTGTTTGTTTTGATTTCAAAACGTCTACGTAATTCATTTTTTAAACTTGACATGACTGGAGAAAAGAGTAGATGAAAATATATATTTAGAACTGCAATTTTGCCAGGAGTTTTCTATTTGCAAAAGTATATTCTTTATTTTTGTGATGTATTTTTGTGATGATGTATAGGCTCTATGTATTTATGTACCAGTGGGAGGAAATACTTGACATTATCTCGTTGACATTAACTTAATATTTTTTTACTTGGGTGATGAACTTTGGTTACAGTTTTCCTTTTATCATCAGAATCTTAGCGCTTTTATTTCAGATGATAATTGTTATCTTAAGATAACAGTTTGTGTAGTTTTCATAATGTTTTTTGTAAAAACATTGGACTATACATTTTCATTATGAAAAGGTGGTCATGGTAGAGTTTACATCGTACATGAGATTATGACAATTTACTGTTTTTTTACCGGGTCATGATATTTTCATTACATGAACATTAAAGCAGAATGTATCAATTTATTTTACATATCTTAATTCATTGCGATTTGCTGGCTCTGTAAAATTTTACAGTTAATGTTTAAGTAATGCTGCTAACCAGTCAATTAAAACCATATCTGTTACAAGCTGGATCCTGTGCTTTCCTGAGGCTCAGTGGTTGAGCACAGCGCCAAGGTCATAGGTTCGATCACAGGGGATTGCACATACTAAAACAAATGCAATGTAAGTCCATTTGGATAAAAGCGTCTGCCAAATGCATAAATGTGAATGTTACACATATTTATCATTCAGTTGTAGGCCTTTTATCCTTTAAGGGAGTCAGCCTTCTACCTGGATAGCACAAGAATAATTTTCTACTTCAGTGATGTTTACATGGCTTACTACTATTCATTTTTCAGAAGTATTGTTATTACGCTAATGGAACATGCATATTTGTTTAATCTATTGTATGTTCAATTTTTATGTGCATTTTTGTAAATAGCCTAAATGTGCCTTTGTTGTCAATAATAAATATCTAAAATGTACTAAAGTTGTCTATGAATTTTCACATTTTTTATCATTATATTGTACAAAAACATGTTTGATCTAACCCAGTAGTTGGCTTTAAGTTATTTGGCAATGTAAATTAATGGTAAACATTAATTTATTTATTATACATATGCTTTATAATATATACAATTATATCAAATAAATATATTTGTTTATTTTCGAGTTCAGAAAAAGCACAAGCAAAATGAAAAAAATACACATGAACCCCAATCCTCAACACAGCCTGTGAAATGACTGCCATACTTCTAGTTGCGATCAAAATGGAGATCTGCCTAACAACTACAAATCCCCTAACGCCCTGCTCTCCGTTTCCTGCATATATCGCCAGCTGACTTCCGGTGTCTTTAAATACTCGGCCATTAATCTGCTCGAAGCGCTTCTCGTGATATTAAGGTGCCTCTGTTTTGATTGAACGATGGATGTACCCATCAGTTAGGAGAAAAGCCCTGGACGATCAAACGAACACTTGCGATTTGAAGCCCGATTTGAAGCCCAAGCTGTCGTTGGAAACATCGCGAACGATCCGTTCTCTCCGTCGGTTCCTCTTTATTTTGCCGCAGTCAGAAATTATTCCAGCGCTCGCTGTCTCTCTGCTCGTACAGACTTTTCCCATTTTTAGACACGTCTTGTGTTTTAATGCGATGTTAATCGTCATTTTTGATGCGTCTTTGACCTTGGAGTGGCAGTTATATCTTCGGGTCTGAAAACGAGCTCGTCTTGTTTGGTGGCTGATCGGGTCCACTCAAGGATTTCTCGTACAGATATCTGGGAGGTGTATTATGACGATCGAGTGAGACAACAAGCACCTGTCTGATTGTGAATTAAGCAAACTAAAGGTGTGTGATATTTGTTTTTGTGGTTTTTCTCTGTGCATTACCTGTCTAGACCTCGGGCTGTGTGTATTATCATAACATATTCATTTACAAAGTACAGATCCTTCAGGTGGTCGATCTGAGTCCAGTAATCTTAATCAATTTACCTGCACAGCACTTTCTAACTTTAGCAGTTTGCTTGCTAGCTTTATATAAATGTTAATGTTTATAAGAATGTTTGATCGTCTGAGCTATGTCAACATTTGCATTTTCCTTGTAAAATCTGTTATTTAAGGTGAGAATAACTTGTTAATGCAAATTTAACCACTCAACTGTTTATGGCAAACAAATCTGTGTGACATGTTGTGAATGATTGACTTGGTACTAGGCCGTGCTTGGCAGAGAAAAGCCAGAGGCAAAAGTCACATACTGAGTCTTTGTGCCGGATTGGTTCTCCCCTCCAGCTGCTGGTCACCCATCGATTCCTGACTGCCCTCCACCTCTGATGACAGCCATGACCTCACAGAGAGATACTGACATGGTGAGTATATGTGAAAACAAACTCGACAACCAGACATTTACAAAAAGAGAAGTGGGTTTTACGAAAGCAAGATGGAATCATCAAGGATTGGTTTCAAATCCCATTTTTCTACCCATTTAAAGTGGTGACTATTGTGGTCTTGCATCAAAAAGAACATAAAGTACCAAAACACTTATTCATTTGGAAGATAATGAATCCTCGGGAATTTGATAGTAATTCAGTAAAAAAATCGTTCTGCCCTTTCACTTGTTTACAACATACATTTAGTTTGAGACATAATGCTGTGTCCCACCAAATGCATACAATCGTGCTCCTCGCTCTTTATTATTCACGGAAAAGTTTATTATTTTCACGAGAGTGGCACAAAAAAACATTTTTACGCATGTGTCAATTAAGAGCTTTGTGCAAATTTCTTGCTTGAGCTAAAAGACAAATAAACTGTCATCATCTACTCCAGGGATCTCCAACTCTGCTCCTGGTGAGTTACTGTCCTGAAGATTTCAGCTCCAACCTCAATCGAACACACATGGACCATCTAATCAACATGTTCAGGGTTGCTTGATAATTACAGACAGGTGTGCTGAAGCAGGGTTGGAGCTGCGGTTTGCAGGATGGTAGATCTGATCTACACACGCCAAACGCAAATTAAGGGATTTGTAAATAACATACAAAGTTAATGCAAATGCGCGAACCAATTCACATCATTCGCACCTCCTACCGCAAGTTCGTGTCTATTCGCGTCTTTGCACCGACTTCGTATGTAATTTACAAATCCCTTAATTCACGCTTCTTGTGAACACATTATGAGTGGGTGTAGATGATGACCATTTTTTTGCCTAGAAGTTCTATGCAACAGACTTTGTTAATTAAAACCGAAACGCGTCTTGTTTACGCTAATGTGTGGTTATACATTAGAGAAGTAAGAAAGTTGAGCTTTAATGTGAGTTAGTGATGTTAGAAAATTAACAATTAATCGATTACATTGATTAATCAAAAACCAATAAGAAAAATTAATTGTGAAAAAATGGCAAAACTGAATAAAAATCATCTGATGCTGAATTCAAATGTTTCTCCATACAAGTAGTTTTAACTTGAGTTCAGATCAAAAAGTGACCCTAAACCACTGTTTCAGATGTTTTCTATCATGTGGACCTGATTCTGTGCATTACCGTCACTGTGCTTCCAAAACCTTGGATATCCAAATGCTGTTTTTCAGGAAATAGAAAGTGTAATTTTAAAATAATTACATACTCTGAAAACTTTTGATGGATATATATTTGCAAAACCAAGTGACAAACATAAAGTGTGACTAATAATAATGATTGGTAGCAACAACAAAAAAACAGGTGTGAGATTTGTGCACTGGATTTAACCCATCCAAGAGCACACACACACCGTGAACACAAAGCAGTGGGGGATCGGTGCTTTGCTCAAGTGTCTCACCTCAGCCGTGGTTTTGAAGGTGGAGGAGTTTGCTGATCATTCACTCCCCACCTACAATCCCTGCTGATACTGAGGCTCGAACCCAACGCTTGGGTTACAAGTCCGAGTCCCTAACCATTAACCCATTTTATAAAATAAACATACGTCACATTTGTTTAAGGTATAAAATGAAGTGGTGGATGTTATAGTCACACTACTCATGTTTGTTTGCGGCTTGTTACTGGAACCTGTTTGTTTTTCCAAATGGTGGTGACTTAAGGATCTTATTTTTGCCAGGAGGTGAAATTACAAGCCACATGCTTTAAGATAATGCATAAAGTATAAACTGTGAGATTATAGAAGTGTTTACATACCGTTTCTGGGGCATTTAGGCAGATTGGATATTTTGTGTTTGTCAAGGGTTTCAAAACTGGGGCACCAGGAGGTGCTTATTTGTGCGTTATGCCCACTTGTCTATATTACCAGTAACAGATTTGTCGATAATGCTCTAATCCAACGATTAGCGAGGGGATGAGGCAGAAGGCTTTACGTGTCTTTATCGGGGGGGCTTAGTGTTTGTAAACAGTCTGTTGGCATGACGTCATTCTACACGGTTCGATCTCTTTGTTCTCTTCTCAGATCCCTTTAGGTGAAAGCTGAATATTTTCGAGGGGGTCTGAATGGGGGTGGGGTGCCCTACATTACACATGCCCTCAGCACAGGAGCCTGATTTTACAAGAGGTTAGGGCATTGGGGGGCCCCTGGTTTCAAAGCTTTAGATGGCAAGTGGTGTGAGGGAATGAAGAGGTCGTCCTTTTCCTGTCATGTTGATTGCTGGCAGTATTTGGGTCATGACCTGAACCGCTGTCACAGCGGGGTGGAATATAAACTTGAACCCCCCCCCACTGTGAGCTGGCACCACCATAAGGTTTACATTAGACTGTGAATTTGTTTTTTTGCGTCTTGAGAATAGGCAAATGTCCTATGCTGTTCTTGGATATGCGCGTAATGAGGAAGTCAATCTTTTCTCACTTCTACATTCTCAGAAAAGTTGTTTAAGGTGCTATGATCATTGGTTGAAGTGTCTCCATGAAGCTTGTTTTGCTTAATTTGTGTGTCCTGTGTAGCATGTGGATTTAAACACAGCGGTGCCAAGACCCACTGGCTCACCTTCTTAGATCCACCCTCTTTCTCCATCTGATTCTGAACGAGAGCATTAAGCCTTGGCCAAGCTCAGCACACAGACTCTCGGTGATGTAATGTTTAAATGGCAGTCATTGAAAACCATGAAAGGGGAAAATGTATGTTTAAACCCTGGCAGAAAAAAACTGAACAAGGGACTCTTTGGAATCGCAAAGTTACTCTCCTCCTAGTTCGATATACAAGCTCCTTGTCCCATTTTATTTTTGGGAAACTATTAGGGCTGATGTAGTGGCAGGCACACTGCGTGCCTTCAGTATTTTGAAAGTGAGTCTTATGATGCTGCTTATTTTAAATAATGAATTCAATTCTAATTTACAAAATCAGGACACAAGGGTGAGGATAGCATGATGCCCTTGGGCCAATGAGAGAAAACATTTTTTTCAGTTCCACTTATTGTAGGACCAAAAATTATGAATGGCAAGTGGCATTTGCAAGTGGCGTTTTGTCAAAGTGTGTCTTATTGAGAAAAAATACAATAATAACATGTATGGACTTAAAACGGCAACATAAACAAACGTTACTGTGCATGTATGCTTTTGTGGCCCAAACTTAACTTGCGGCACATCCAGACAGAATCAAGTCTGTGTAAATTATTTCTAAAAACAAGCAAGCTAGCAAGTTAAATGTATGTCTTGCCAGTATTATTTTGGGTAACCTGTAGAAGAACCGCTACCTGGCTAAACTGCGACAAAGTTACACGACCATTAAGAAAATTTATTATTTAATACAATTATTATACAATAAAATAATTACATTACTATATTATGAATTCAATTCAATATAAATAGTTATATTATTATCGACTTGCCAGACTGATCAACAAATATAGTCCGTTAGTTAACTTCGAGCCAGGTGTGTGCAATGAAATTGCATTACTACTTTCATTTCTGCTGTCAAAACAGTAATTTTTTTTTAAAATAAAATAAAAATAAATTTGAATTGACTAAAAGTATATATATATATTTTTAGAACACACACTGTTAAAATACATTTTTCTTTGGTGCAAGCCAAACCGTCACAAAACGGTCGGCAAATCCTTTAAATTCCCTTTAAATTAATTGTATTGGTTAACTTTTTAAGTTTTGGCCTTACGTGTGTGTGTGTGTGTGTGTTGGCTTGTGGCAGTAGCATGAGGTGTTATAAATGTAGCCTGCAGAGGCATTGTGTCTGTCTGCTGTTTTTAATGTGACTCATGGAGCGAATCTATTGCACTAATCCACCATGCTGTCTTCGCCCCCCGCTGCAAGAGGTTATGCATAGGCCATGTAAATTTAATAACTCACTCCTGTGTTGTCTGGGACACCTGGGGTTGTCGCATTAGGGTGATGGGGCACCCAGGAAGGGGGGCTTCATCGCTTCAACCCCCACCAGGGATGTTATGTTTTCTCAGGAACCTTTTAAGACTGTAGCAGATTGTTTCAGTCTTATAGCTGAACATAAATCTAATTAGAAAGGAATGTTTGGTTATGCGGAGGCCTCTGCAGGTCATCAAATGTCATGTGGGGTGAGACCAACTAAAGGGTCATTGAGGTCTGTTTGATGAAAATGCCACGACACGTCTATGTTGTAGGGCACATTTTAATTTGTTTCTTTGCTCTAATTGGCTACAGGTGAATCTGCGGCTCATTCTTGTGAGTGGGAAGACACAGGATTTCATCTTCTCTCCTAATGACTCCGCTACAGACATCGCTCGCCATGTCTTTGAAAACTGGCCAGCGGGTATGTTACAGTGTTTCTAATGATACATTTGAGCGATAAAATAAAATGTGAAATGAATTGAAGTTGTACATAAAGGCAACAACAAGTCTGGTTATTTTGCAACACTGTTGGGAAATGATAAGTAACATATGAGCCTCTTTATCTCTGAAGTAAATGTAATGTCTTGTTTTAGGTTGGGAGGAAGAGCTTGTTACCAGCCCAAGCATCCTGAGGCTCATCTTTCAGGGCCGCTTCCTGCATGGCAATGTCACACTAGAAGGTGAAATACCATGCAAATGCTTTAACAGTCTATATGACTATTAAATATGACGTTACAATATGGTTAAGACATAAAACTGATGGATTTGTGTCTGGAATTAAGGTATTTGCAAATAATAAGCATACATCTTTTTGTTTAACAGCTCTAAAGTTGCCCCCTGGCCGAACAACCGTCATGCACTTGGTTGCCAGAGAAACACTTCCAGAGCCGAACTCTCATGGTAAGAGCTGATGTGTGTCTTTGGAAGGTTCCTATTACTCCAGATATACAGCAGCTGAATGTCCTTGTCTTTCCTATTCAATACACTTTTGTTTTTTAAGGACAAGGGCATAATAGTTATGTGAGGGCTCCTTCCAGGTAGCAACTGGCTCCAGGGGTTTTAATCTTTCAGGCTGATTGCTGGAATTATTAGGATGCAGGACACGCATTCATAATAGAGGCCTGGCACAGAGCTTCATGCTGTCACACAAAACGCAGTCAAAACAATATTACCTGTAATATAAGATGCCTGTAACTTGCTTCTCTACTATAAACTGTTTTAAAGCAACAACATAAACATTACTGCAAATGCACACTTTTGTGACCTAAACATAGCTTCCGGTTCACACCAGCAAAGAATATAGTCCCTGTTGTTAGATTATTTCTAACAAGCAACTACATTAGCTAGCAAGTTAAAAGTATGTCTAGACAGTATTAATCTGAGTTACCAGTAGAGGAACCGTTAATTGGCTAATCTTAAGTGACAGTTAACATATTAATAAAATAAATATGCAATAAAACTCAAATTGTTGATTAAATAAAATTATTATACAATAAATATTGATAAAAATCAAAATACACCGAAGTAGTTAATAAACAAATAATGGAGTGTCTGCAGATTATTTCTGATGACAAGTTACTTGGCTAAACCTGCCTCTCCAATATTTTTAATGTAGACTGCTTACCGACTTGACCCCCTGATATCCCAAACGGTTTCTTTAAATGATAATTTTTATTTCTTTACATTCTTTTAATACAAAAGTCTACTACATTATGTCTAATAAATAATTATACCGATAAACAAACACAGACCGGAATTTCACTGTAGTCAAAGTGCGCACATCCAATTAAACGGTCTATAAATGTACATTACGTGATTGTTACAGTGAATTTGAAGCTTGTTTTAATGAAGTTGGAATGAGAAATATAAGTTCACAACATACTACAAATACTGAAATGCCTTAATTCAAAGTGATTTACAAGTTACAAAGCATTTAACATTTTGCCTTAAGAGTTTATAATTATTGATTTAAGTCGTCATTTAACCAATAGTACTTTTTTATTATTTTACTTAATAAAAGTTGCAATTGGGAAATTTGAACTTTAGCTTCACATCTGGGTCAGCATATATATCCTCTTCAGGTTTATGTTCAAATAAATTCTTAAAAATGTTTTGATTCTCTTTAGATTTGACTACTAGCATGCATTGAGGTTTCCAAACACAAAAGGGATATTTTTTTCCTCACTTCATTATTTTTGCTTCATAGGCCAGAGGAACAGGGAGAAAACTACAGAAAGCAGCTGCTGTCTGCTGCTGTAAATCGCAGAGGACAAACCTCCCCCACCTACTTCTCCTCTTCCTCTTCCTTCCCTCTTCTGTCTGCTCCACACCAACCCATGGTGCATTCTGGATGATCACAGATGAGCTCCAGGGAGAGTGACTAGGTTTCATTCAGTGTTTTGTGTAGTGGCTGGGGACTCTTCTGTGCCAATCTCATCAAATCTATTCATGTTTGCCTTTGTTTGTTTTTTCATCGTTTGTTGCCAAAATTACTTTTTGCTTAGTGAAATATGGCCATTTGTTTACGGCCTATTCTGAAAATATGAAACTGTGGAAAATCAAATGTTCCCATCATTGAAAGGAAATTATGTAAACGGACTTGTGAGCAGGTTTTGGCACTGGACAAGGCTTAATATGCGTCATAATCTCAGACTTTTGATTGCACTTAACATGGATCCTTATCTGAAGTCACAATGTTGTGGTGTGTGTTATAGTCTTAACCCTCCCAGCCTGCCTCAAACAGAAGGAGATAAATGAGAACTCCAGTTGAGCACCAGAATCTTGACTGATTTGATTCGGTGTGCCATTGCCACCTACTTGTATGCCTTTATCCTAGGACCAATCAGTCGTGGGACTCTCAAATGTCAACACCTGTGCATGACCCTAGTCTAGTGTTTCCTCACCTTGGTTGTGTACCAGCCTTCTCTGAAAACTATTCATTATGTCTACTTGAATAGATTGATTTCGTCGTCTCCAACAAAGAAGCATGTTGGAAGGTTGGTGAAATGTGCTTGATGTTAAAGTGACACAAACTGTTCTTCTTGCCCAGTCTGGATATCATCTGTTTCCACCGTCATCTAAGCACAAGTCAGTGCTAACGTTCTGTCTGAATCCTCTACTAACATGCGTCCTGGGGGGCGGTCACTGCCATCTGATGTGCAGAACATAAGGGAATTCCCCAAAAGCATCTGGCCGTATGAAGCAGCTCGGCTGGAAAGCCTCCATTATAAGTGCTATGGATCCCTGCTGTGCTCCTGGGGGTGAAGATGTGAGCAGGGAGGACCTCACCTAATGGGTCCCCACTGGGCCAGAAGAAAACAAAATGTGTTTTATTTCCCAACGTTTGTAAGCTTGTCTGTTATGTTTGGCTTTTGATTGTGGATAATTATTATTAACAATGGCGTTCTGTAAGTCATTTTATCTTGTCTGAGTATGGACGGGAGTTTTTCAGATGGCAGACTCATGTAAAGTGTGCGTGTGTGTGTGCGCTCGAGAGAGAGGATGAAGCTGTTTTGAAAAGATGGTGCAGTGGTTGTGGATGAGTCCACAGAGACTGAATGGCCAACTTACTGCAAGTGTGTTAATCATTGTCACTGCTTTAAAATTAGCTACAAATTAATACATGTATAGAAAAAAAACTTAAATCTTGTATTATAAATTAATAAAACTTTTCAAATAAAACTGTAGTGAGGGTAGTTTTTTAACTTTCTGTTTTGTGTATTTTGTTTGATGATCTCGATTCCAGCTTTGTGAAAACCAAACCAGTTTATGGTGAAAAAAACTGTTCGCACTCTTTGCTTTGTGTATTGATGCGCACTGACAGAAACTGTTTTCCGGCGGAAGTATAAATTCGCTTGTTAAATTCTATTTCCGTTTCATAGCAAACTTATTCAGCATTCTTACTGTCATCTACTAGTCACTGGGTGCTTCACCTAATTCTGACTTGTAAATCAACAGACAAGCCACTTTGGTTAAACGCCTCTAGAGGGCAGTGTGATTCAGCTTGGGTAGGAAGTGCCTTTCATTACACAGGATAAACCCATAAGAATCAAACATTACGAGCTTGGTCTTGTGTTGAAACAATTAGCATTTTCTTAAGCAGTCATTGAAATGAACAAGCGAGCACTGGTATTACTAACCTGTATATTCCTGCTGAGATCACAAAAAGAGGAACTCTGGGAAGTCTTTGTTATGGCCTTTAAAATGTTCCTGTGGCCTTTCTAAAGTAGCGTTGCCAGTTGCATTTGTGCCTTTCTTTTTATGATTGCAATATGTTTTAATTTATTATAGACCTTTTCTCATTTAATGCATTTTCCACACCGTGTCTGAAAAATCCTTTCATGACATACTGTTGAGAAATGTCCAGGTTTCCAGTTGACATTGGCAGAGACTTGGAGAAGGAAGAGCTGTCCAGATAGAGCACTCGGACCAGCACAAATACTCATAATTGCTTTGTAGGGAACTGTTTATGATGTGCGCATGTTTCTACTTATGAACTGGGCAATGCATATGTTAAAGTCAACGTCTACAACTCTTTAGAAAAAGAGAGAATGAATAATATGTTTATCCAATGTATTATAAGCATTTTATTATTTTGTATACTTCATAAGTTCATTTTATTTGGTATATTCTTATGACAGGACATATGAAAACAAAGTTCAAGTATATTTTTTAACTATAGGCCTACATTATGTACTAATTACTAGTACTATAGTTCTTAAGCTATTTTAATACTTTTTAATAAATTGGCCCACAATCTACAGTGAAGTTTCGCAATTCTTATGAATGTGACATTTTGAGTCAAAACTTGAAACTTGAACACATTTATTACCGATATATTGAATGATTTGTTTTTATTGTACCCCTGATACAGTCAATGCACACGTTTTCTACTTTAAAAGAGAGAAAAAATAATGTTATGCATGTGACAAAAAAGGGACATATTTTGGGAGACATACTTTGTAGGATTTCTGTCAATTTAAATGCACAAACCAGAACCAATAATACCCAACACGTAGAGAAGGGATTGATCTTTATATATCACAAAATCATTGTTTTGTTTTAATTTGCATGTGCCGATTCATGGGGAATATTGACTCTTATGGATGTGGCAAAATTATCTTATCAGACAATGCACCCCTATGCTTTAAAACGTTTAATAGAGACTTACTTAAACCACCAAATATTGACATTTGACCTTTACTAGTATGGAATTTTTTTATCTTATGGTAGACAATTGCATGAGGTTCCCTACTTTATAAAGGGTACTTTTAACAATACTTTTAAGTGTTACAGTAAGTCCAAAAATAGTTTATTTATTTTTCTGAGAAATATAAGAAGTAGACTATAGTAGGCCTACAGTTTCTTTCAGTTTAAATTAAGTATACAAATGGAACATCTGAATAAATTCATGCTCCATTAGTCAGTGTGAGATTTGTCGATTTTCTACCCATTAGCTGAAATAACATACTTAACCTACATGAGTTCCGGTTGCGTGCCATAAGTAAAGGAGCGGTGCAGCTTTGGGTTAACTTCAACAGAAAGCACAGCAATGGTTTAGCAGGATGTCTCATGGGAGATTGGAAAGAAACCATGGAAGTGATTGAGCAGCTGCCTCACGACTTAAATCTCATGCTTCTGTTTGACTAGGCTATTCCCTGAGGGTAAACATGACTTTCTAAGACATAGAGGAGAGGGTCAGTGGATGTGGAGCTCCGTCATGGTTTGATCAATTTAACCTCAGGAGACCTTCCAGACCTTGAAAGAGCGCTATATATCTTACACGTTAAAATGCACTTCTCTGTATCATATGACCCCAATTTAACATGACTGGAAAACACAAACTAGTTCATGTAAATAAACACAGAGAGATGGAAATGTCAAGTTCAGCACCAGTAGTGGAGTGTTTTTAGTCAGATTCCAGTCTCGATTCTGTCCCTCCAACCTGTCATTCGCACTCATATTGAAACCAGCTGTGAACAAAGTGAGCTGACCGTCCATCTGATCGACCATCCAGATCATTTGCCCTGCGGTATTCTGTTGCTTATCGGACTGCGAAGTACTAGTGTGTCTGAGAGGGTGGAGAGTTAAGAGTATTGTATGTCAAGGCAATTTCCCTGCTTACAAAGAGGGCATGAGCGTGTGTGCCAGTGCTGTTATCCTGCACGCATGCCTGCATCCTCTGCCAAGTCACTGCTGCAGGCATGAGACAGTCAGGCCAGCGTATACATGTCTTAGATGTGCGAAACTCTTTCGTGACTACTCTAAAGGTCACCTCTCGGGAGAATGTGAGGACTCGTGGCTCACGACTCCTTCAGAAGCCTTTTTTTTATTATGACACGAGCGCATGTGGCTGTAGTTTAACATAGGAAAATATCAGTAAAATGAGATCCATGAGTCTGTGAAGTGGAAGGGGAAATGGACACGATTCTTATTTTCATAGCCAGACAGCAAAGGCGGTAGTGAAGGTGACTGGGCTGTAGGAGGAACCAGGTCTTTGTTACATGTCCCCTTTTATTTGCCTGTTTATTTTACCAGGTGGCCCTGGAGTTCAATGGCATGCCACTGTTAAAAAGTAGGAAAGAGAGAGAGGACCAGAGGCCGTGTAATAACAATGTGAGCTCTGTACCTCATGGCGATGGAAGGGGAGGATAAGAGGGTACAGAGAGAGGCCAGTACAAGAGGATTTACAGACATGTGCCTCAAAGCATTATGGGTGGAAAATTTCTCACACTCTTATACAGCAGTGTGATGAATATCAGCTGTTGTTGTTCTTTTAGTTAGTTGTCGTCCAGCTGTCTCGACGTTATCACTTACCCTCTTTAAAGCTGCACATTAAAATAGATTTATTATTTATTTCATGGCCACATAACCTGTGAAAGCTCAGTTCTGGAATATCCCAAAAGAGAACTTTGAAATGCTTGAGTAAGCATATATTACAGATGTTTAATTGTCTTTGATATAATTTGGTTGAGAATTTTCTCTGAAGGCACATTTGGCAGTCATAGGTGACGTGTTGTAGGGTTTAGTTCTTTAAAGTTGTGTCACTTTCTTTGTTTTAGACTAAAATAAACGCTGGTTCCTGGCAGATGTGTTTTGAAAAAACAAGGCTATTGCATCTAAATGAGCAAATGTAGTATTGCAGCCCTCCAGGACTGCCCTTAGAGAATGTCATCGTATTCTTTTCTCCACATCAGGCATCCGTGGAATTGGACTGGTACAGCCCCAAATCATGTTTGAAGCGAAAAACAAAATAATAAAACTATGCGTTTACAAACCAAACAATAATTTTTCCTCTTGTTAAAACATTGCAAAGTACAATGCACTATACATATTTTCATTAGAGCAAACCATGCAAATCATTTACAGATGATGTCTGATCTTAAGAATTGTGTGTATTAGGGGATTTTGGAATACGTTTGCTCCAAATTGTATCTGGGCATTCTTTGTGTATAAAGTGAGTACATCAGGAGACCTGGCTTTTGTTCAAACTCCTGTGGTTTCTTTGAGAAGGTGGTGCAAAAAAGATGTATGACCCTTTATAAAGTTGACCGAGGTTGAGCCAAGCGCTGAGAGAACAGCCTTTGGTATCACTATGGAGATTTCCAGCTATAATGGGTCGACCTCTAACAAAGAGAAGCTCTAACCACAGACTTAAGTGTGAAAGAATTTGTTTTGCTTTTGAGCTTTCATGCTGATTTCAGTTGACTACTGTTGGATCTCTTGTGATAGTTTTGCATGAGTCTAATTTATCATCTGTTCACATGCTGCTGTTTAGTGGTCACATTTGCAAGCCATTCATTTATATACACATTCAGAAAGAATAACAGTTGTGGGATTAAAGATCAAATGTATATTTAGTGCGTCCTATTTTTCATTGTAACAGTACACATGTTGGTGTTGGGAGATCATTAACATTTTTCTTCCAAGTTTTAGATCTCTAAACAAAATATACACAGTTTAGTTTTTCCTTCACATGCTTAAACCATCGGCTCAGTTGCTATGTTGTAAAAACTGAAACTTTGTGTTGTGAGCTGTTTACATTCCCCTCGCCAATGTTACTCAAGCATTCAAAAAGGACCCATCCAATCTGTGAACGCAAACTTGCCACACACACACAGGAATATGACTTAATATGACGTATTGCTTTTAGACGTGGTACACCAGGACTAATTCCATCTGTGTGCAAGAATTAGAATTGCTCCACTGATTTATGGCTGCCGGTTTGCACCAGTAGATTTGTTACTTTAGTGAGCCAAATTATTTCTCACATCGTATTGCCATGGTATGTGTTTTGGGAACCAATCAGACTGCCGGTTCATTGATCCCTAGAGTCTGTCGTCCATGTCATCCAGCCGTCCACGAGTGTCTGAATGTGACAGTGTTTTCATAAAGAGGCATATGGAGAGTTTTATAGAATTTTATTGATTTTGTGCATGTTACTTATTAAAGAGATTTAACAACACATCTCAAAGATTTCACTTCCAGTAAATCAGAGACAGAGTTGGGTAGTAACTGATTACTTGTAATCTAGAGAATGTAATCAGATTCCAAAAATCAAGTATTGTAATTGAATTACGTTACATTTTAAAATACTTGTAAACAGAGTATAGTTCCTATTTTATTGTTACAGTTTACATAACATAGATTACATAACATATTGCTTTTTATTTTTGGTAAACCTACCACTTTAACTGTTAAGACAACCAACCAACCCAAGATTGTGAGTCTAACATGTTTTTGTTTACAAGCATTTTGTTTACAACCCACGGTAGCGAGTCTCACATGTTTTTGTTTTTCAAGCATTCATGTATTGTTCAAGAACAGTGTTTGCAGTCTAGCAACAATAATACTATGATTTGCGCGATTAGTCCAAATTACAACATTCAATGCGAAAATGCATAAGTGAAAAATATATTTGTGCTGCTGAATTGTCCACGACCAGCATTCATAATATATCATCTAGTTTCAAAATGTTTGTCCACAAAAGGAATACATGTGAAAAATATTGATATATTCTCCATTGTTTAAATTGAATTTTGGAAGAGAATAACAAGCACCGGTGGGTAATAAGTGCGACTGTGTTCACCTGTCATTTGTAATCCAGTCTTTCTGTTGTGAACATTTACATTTGATATTGGCAAACCCTTATTAATATGGGTATAATATGTGCAGGTATTTATGAATCTAAATCATGTAGACAAAAGCTTATGGTTTCGATTAAAAGCTTAATGTCAGATTGCTGTCTGAATACTTTTTGTTTTGCCCATCACTAAATGAATATTACACCCATTTACATTGATTTGGTATCTACACTGTTAGGCCCTATTTCTATTCTTTAACCGTTAACTACATTATTAATATTTATTTTCTGTGGTATTGCAGTCATTAAAAATAAAGACATTTGACTAACTTCTATTATTTTATGTTCTTTTATAATTTAATATAATTTATTTTAATATAATTTTAATGTTTTAAAATTGAACAAGAAAAGTGATGTGGACACATAGAAACACCAGGTAAAGATAAAACAGATACCTGTTAACAAATGTTATCTGAATGTATTTAAAAAGTAGTCTGATTACGTTACAAGAAATGTGTAATCTAATGGATTACGTAATTGACTACAAATTTTGTAGTCTGTAGTTTGTAATCAGTATCTGAGTAATCTAATAATCTACCCTTTATGCTCTTTCTGCTTGCCTGTACAAATTGTAAATTACTATGATTTTATAACTGAAATGGTGTTTTCTTTCTGACAAAAGGGATGTTTCCATGCTGCCCTGCTGTTATGCCACAGTGCAATATCTCCCACAATGCTGAGGTTTAGGGTCAGTCATTAGGAAGGGAGCGGAAGGATTACAAAGTAGTGAGAGGTTTCTGGACTCATCAAGGCATTCTGCGGCCTGCACAAATGTTTTGTACACTTCCAGCCAAAATGAGAAAAACAGATTGGATCAGGAAAAAAGAAAGAGGAAAAATGAATTCAGAGTTCATATTCAGAAGGGCAAAGAGAAATACATCAACCAATACTCTGCCTGTGGAGATGATTTACCAATATATACAGTTGTCTTTGGTGTCTCTCTGACTCAAATAGATACATCTGTGCATAATTTGCCCAATAAGCAATTCCTATGAGGGATACATTTATGTACAAAAGCAATGCACCAGATGATATTAATTTAAACCTCTCCCTCCCCTCTACATCAACAAAATGTGTTTTTTCAGCTTGTTTCCTGTTATTTGTTTTTGACGTTTTTGTCATGCATCAACATTCTATAATTTATTTCCCAAAGATATCATCTTTGCAATATTGCTTCTCTTCTCGCTTCTCTTTAATATTTGTGGTTTATGTCTTAAAATTAATCTTGGCATGATCAGTTTCATACATAATTAAATTTTTTGCAATTTTCCCACCATAAAAGTTTTTGCAAACTATATATTATATATATTTTATATTAAATAAGCAATTTCACATAAACAAGAGTGCCATTTTAATACTTGAATACTGTTTTATTTATTTTTATTTTAAGTTATATTTACTGATTTTTTATTTACACTAATTTAACAATTGTGATTATTTTTGTTTGTTCAATTCTGTTTATTTTATTTTTGTGTTTCATTTAAATGTGTATTACTTTTTTCATTTATTCATGAAATTAATGTAGAGTTGTATTTTAAATTAGGCAATATTGTTTACGTTTTTTAAATGAAGCCAAAGAAATGACACCATTTTAAATGACATAAAGTATAATATATACACACATAATGTGTTCTTTCATTCGGTATAGATTCTGTTTATATATATATATATGAGGACACAGATACAGTTACCGTGACTCTACATCTGGGTTTGTGTTTTGGTGCTGTGAAAGATGTCCAGACCAAAAATCCTGACCGATGTGGAAAGTTGAGCTCATTTAATCTTTTATTGGCTGAACATTCAAGGCTTTTCAAATGAAAGAACATGTCACACAGTTTTGGTCGTCAGTACCCAAATAGATGAGGAAAGTGCATGGTTCAATCTCATATTTCATTAAAGCTGTTAGGAGGAATCATGAAGGTCATGTATATGGAATTCATTCGTCTCTTTCTGTTCACAGGGTTTTCCCTCCGGAGATGTTCGAACTAAGACAGGTGTTCTGTTATCTTCCCTATAGGTGTCAGTTTCCATTAGATATATCTGTTAAAGCTAAAGCAGAGGAAGCCATTCTTTTATGACTACATAAAGAGTGGAGAAGCTCTGCTGTAAATCATGCATACTTTCACATCTTTCAAACTCAGCTTCAGGCTTTCAACAATAGCTTTTTTACGTTTAATTTTAAACGGCAATGTTTTTATCATAAGTTATATTGTCAGGATAACAATTTATGTGAACATAAATAATACATAAAAAAACATGACACTCATGCAAGCCCAAGACTTTTGAACCCCACTGTATATCGTGCTGTGTTGTTATATTTTTTGCAAAGCCAAGTTTTTATTTATCGCATTGTCATGTTTGCTAAACAGACATTACTCTAATAGATTCACATCAGCTTGTATTGATTAAATTATTTTAAAACAGAATTTTTAGATAAATATTTTGAATTTTTGGCCTTTTAAGTTCATGCAGAATGGGACAGTTCACAGATACAAGAAAATCGTTTAAAGCAATTTAATCTGGCAGAAGATTTGCTCCGATTCTTCATTACCCTGGAGGAAAAAACTGAGTTTGACAGCCTTCAGCGTGCTCTTCTCTCAACACCCCAGCCAACTACAAAAATCTGCCATGCCTTCAATGTTGATAGTGTTGGGCATTGATTGTATATGTGAGGTCAGGAGTTCACAATCTACCCAAACTCTGCCAGCCCGCCCAAGGCAACTGTTGTGGGTCATTTCGGAAATGTTGCATAATAACAGCTGGTTCACATTTTGTTCTCACTCACAGTTTATGGTCTCAGAACTGGACTGGCTCCGCGGCTCCGGATCTTCAATATTAACCTTGACACCATGCTGGCAGCAGCACGTAACATCTAAACTCTTAAAGATGAGTCATTTATCTTCATCATTTCTAATACAGGTCTGAAGAGAT
This sequence comes from Triplophysa dalaica, assembly GCF_015846415.1. Classification (NCBI taxonomy): domain Eukaryota; kingdom Metazoa; phylum Chordata; class Actinopteri; order Cypriniformes; family Nemacheilidae; genus Triplophysa; species Triplophysa dalaica. The sequence continues at coordinate 12,123,574 of NC_079557.1, forward strand.
GATCTGGATTTTGTCCCCGAAGCTCCTGTTCTCTAGCGTGAGGTGTTTGGATCTCTGCATTTTGTGTCGGGAGGTGGAAAACTGGGAATGGAGGAAAATTTATTAGCCTGCGCTTGGCAGAGTTTCGGAGAGACTGAGTGTTTCTCATAGGATAGAAGATTTTGCGTTCAATCAGACAAAATGAAGAGATGAAGAGGTTGAGCGAGAGGACACGCAGCTGCAGCTCGATCTCTGCATGAACACTGAGACGTAACTGAAATCCTTATGCTATTAATTAAAGAGCAGCTGGATAGATCTTAGAGTCCGTTTACAGATGGGCCTCCTTTGAATTGTGTTTTGATACACAAGAGAAAAATAGACAGTGTAGAACATTTCTTGCACATCTTTGCATCAACTCTATGTTGCATAACACAATCTGGATTTGTGCTTGTCTGTGTTGATGTAAGTCTGTGGTTGATGATGTAGTGTATGGGCCGTTGCAAAAGAAAGGTTCAGATATATTTGAATGCCAAGCACATATTTATGGTTACCTAACTAAGCATTTCTATGAAAGGTCAGATATCTTCCCATAGTTTCTTTGTTCAAATCTTACGTGTATCCGAGCCCATGTTGTTTATATTGTGAATAGAGCACAGAGCTGCAGAGATGCCTGTTAAACACAATGACGAGTTGTTGGTTTTGTTGCTGGTAAAGGCCCGGCGTTACAATCCGTTCTTTTGTAGCACGGTTGCTGTGTTTGTATAATCTCCTCTCAGAGATTCTTGCTGTCAAAGACAGGAATGATGTCTTTCCTCTTATGTTATTTTTGGCCAGACACTAATTGTTTGAGATAGTAAACAGATCTTCTGCTGACATGCATTCAGAGTTATGATGAGTCTGGTCTTGCTGGTGATAATGCCCCAGAGGACTGGTGCTTGCTGTACTGCAATGGAATCCACATTACGGTGAAAGACGGGAATAAAACTTCATGTCAGGACAGAGGTCTATGCAATCTAATTAAATACCAAAAAACTGAGCAAAATTGTATGTAATGGTGGTGGAAAATGTGACGGATTCGTGCTGTTTATCGCTATTTTCTAGATGTATTAGTCTGGGTTTATTTACATAAGCTGTACCGGTCAGAAGCTTAGGAGCACTTGACAAAAAGGTTTCTTTTGATCTTAAAAATCTTTAAATCTGAAGCTGTATGTTGCAATGTTTGGCATGACATTTGTACACAAAATATATAATTGTGCCATTTATTTAATTAGAAAACTACATTTTTATTTAAAAAATATTTTATAAATGGATTTCTTGGACGAAATAATAAATAAAACGCATACAGAGTCCATCATACACTGAAAAAAATGAAAAAACTCCTGCAGCTGGAGTGTCAGAAATATCCTGAAAAACAAAATCTCATAATTTCACGTTTTTCTTGTAAATTTGCAGCCGTTTTCAGTAATTTGACATAGTATTTCAATCTTGAAAAAAAAAACATTAACAATCTGGATGAAAAATTGCGATTTTGCAAGTTATAGGCAAAGAGTGACGACTCTGAAGATGGTAAAATTCATTAGTTTTGAATGCTTTTGTCACAACATAACTCTCACGGTCACAATTTTGTTATTTCATGGTTTTCATGGGTTTACTTTTATTTTAAAATGTGGAAAAAATATAAATAAAGAAAGAGTAAGTGATCTTAAACTTTTGACCGGTAGAGTAAAATGCATTTCAATTGAGATCCTTATTGTTTTTGTGTTAAATAGGCTACTGTAAAAAATGATCAATAAGTCCCGACATATATGTTTACAATAACAACAATACATTAATCAAAAGTAACTCATAACTGACAAAATTCAAAAGAATGACTGTCTGTAGAACTGTTATTTATGAAATGTTTTTATCATCAGTGGTTTGACCCACTCTGCTGGCTGTTATTTATTCACTAGCATGAGGTAGGGCAGTTGACATTTGTTGCAGGTTGTTGGAAGATTTAGAGCTCGGTGTCCTGCACTCTCGTGGTCCATACAGTTTGTCCTCCCCAAGTGAAGGAGATAGAATGCAGCAATAAAAGATGTCTGCCAAAACCTCAGTGAATTCCAGATTAAGGAAAGAATTCAGCAGGAAGGAAAGCCACATTTTCTTCCCTTCTTCTACACCCCCTCAAAAAAAAAGAAAACATGGAAACTATCCTGTCTATTCCTCATGAATCTGTTTTGCCTGAATCACAGTTTTGGCAGGAATGAGTAATTCAAATGCTTCAGGCTAGAAGACAACATAACAGAACTGAATTATTTTATAATATTTTTTGAATAAATTAAATAAACAACCATATCCATCTTTACTCAATTTATGTGTACAAAGAAAGTATTTAATCTTTCATCTCTTAAAAAAGCATTGCTATGCTAAACTCCAATTTTAAATGTAGGGAGATGTTTTGTTTTAATAAAAACGGTCGGCTGTTTGTTTGGCTTGTGAAGTATGTCTGGTAATTACTTTGAGCTGTTCTGAATAGTTATAGTTGTGCGGATGACTGACATGCAATGGGGCAATTAAATGTCTGTGTTGGAGCATACTTGAAACACAATAGATGAATTTGCTGTTTGTTTTTCCGTCAACTTGCTAATGAGCTCACAGATCTTTCTATTCAACTTATTGTCTTGAAATTATATGATATTCGAAATCATACGAAATATTATTATTTACAATAAGGTGATGTTTGTTAACTTTAGTAAATGCATTAGCTAACAATGAACATTATTTGCGTAGCATATTATTAATCCTTGTTAATGTTAGTTACTTTCAATACAAGTTTTTCATGTTAGTTAATTGTGCATTAACTAATGTTAACAGTTATAACGTTTGATTTTAAAAAACGTATTAGTAAAAGCTGAAATTAACATAAATAATGATCAATAAATAGTGTAGAAGAATTGGTCATTGTTCGTTTATGTTAGCTTTTGCATTAAATAACTGTTTTCAAATAGCACCTTTTTGTAAGGTTTTACCGAAATATTTTTATTCACTTAAATGCAGTCACTCTGTTTCGTATGTCAGGCAGACTAATCTCATAATAACTAGTGGTTTAATATTATAATAGACCTTTATGTGCATGACAGACATGTCTGAGTCTAAGATCTGCTCAGGCATGTGCTGCTTTTGTCATTTTTATCAAACCCAAACACAACTCTGTTTGCTGTGCAGTTTTGACTTTAGAATGTAAAGGTAACAACAGTGTCAGAAGCTCACCTGTGCTTACACAGCGAATTCATGTGTCAGAGGCAAAGAAACAGTTCACAGCAAGGTCTACCATAAATATTTAGGATTGTTTATAGAAAGGCTCACAGCGGATTTTCTATGTTTTTTCACTTGTTGTTTCTGTAGCCATCTGTCATAACTTGACACGGGTCAAAACAACTTGATTTCCCCTCTCTTCCCCATTCTGGCTATAGAGCTGATGTGTTAAAGCAATGAACTCAATTGATTGCTTTTCAATATGTTTAAGCAAGTTTATTTTAAAGGTATGTGGTCGAGAAAACATTACTTTATCATGGAGATTGTATGTTGAAAGAAGTTTAAACAATTAACTATAAATAGACATAATATATTATATCAAGAGTTTTTGACTGAATATTGTACTGTTGTATATTTATTTTTATGTAGTATTTAGCATTTCTTTTAGCAAATCAAAAGAGCTATCATTATGTTCATGCAAGTTCAGCATGAATCACTGATCTCTTGTAGATCCAGTGTATGAAATTTAGCGGCATCTAGCGGTGAGGTTGTGAATTGCAACCAACGGCTCTCTCCACCGTTCACCCCTCCCTTTCAAAGCACTACTGTGGCTGCACAGAACTGAGATGTCGTCACATTTTCACTTCTTTGCCGAAGGATATACGAAACGAGCTCTGTCGAGCAGTTTGTCCATTAAGGGCTCCTGTAGAAACAACATGATGAATTTCATTTAAGGGACATGGGGTGAATGTAGATAGAAATAGCTTTGTTTCAATGCAATAAAAAATATGCTTCATTATGTAAAGTCTATACACCTCTGAATATAATTATGCACATTATTATGCATTTCTATCAATAAATCCTCAAACAAAAACAAAAAACACAGCACATTTAAGATACTCTGGGCATTGAAATGCATTGAAAATTGCCTCAAAAACTGTCAGTCATTCTGCCACATGCAAATACCACCCCTGTTCCATGACTCAAAACAAAGCAGCTAAATGTATGACTATTATCTGAAATCTGTGCATTAATCTGCTATTTTTGCAGCAGATTGTTCTGTTTACTTAGCTGTTCTGCAAGCCCTTTCCACCAATCCTCCCCAAAATGTTATTGTTCTGACATAAAACCCCTCAGTGTTGCAATGCAACATTTCTGCCATTACAACGTTCCAGCTCAGAATTACTTGAAAACCCCAGCCATTGGTGATGTGGAGTTCTTTTAAGTGGCCATTACTTTCAGTAAGGTCAGGCGTGCAGATGAGTGTTGGAGTGCGTCTGTGGTAACATCTGCAGAGCAGTCACACACATACTCGCACAACAGCAGCTGTGTCTGTCTACCAGTCCTGACATTACACGCAGAACATTTCTGTGACCCTCCAACATGGCCAACTCATTTATTTAACTCCTCTCAGATGCTTAGCTTGATATTCATCGGCCATGACTATTTGATTTGTGTTTTTTATTTAATATCATTTTTGGTATTCATTTGTTTGTTTTAGCGATCCTAAATATGGTCCTCGCAATGCAAAGCTCAACCATTCTCAGGGGATGCAAGGATTGAAAAAAAGGTTTTATATGCATTGTAATTGAGAAGTAATGCAACAGATGAATAAATGTATAACATATCGTGTTGCAAAAGCCTTCATAGAGAAATCCTTATGACTTGCTTTTACACTTTTAAAGTGTGGGAAGACGAGGATAGGACAACCAGCAGTGATAAAAACACGTCATGAGTAAGGTTAACTTGGTGTTTTTGTTTTTGTTTGTTTTTGGCTGAACCTTTAATCGCTGCTTCAAATGTGTTTCTGTTCCACGGCTACTGTAATGGTAAAAATCAACATTTATGTAGGCCTGTAAAGAGCAAGACTTTTCTGCTGGAGACAGCAGGTGGGTGTGGAAAAACATCAGGTCTCTTTTTCTTGGCCACGCTTCTCACTGTGAGAACAATTTCCCCATCATTTTAAACATGTTAGCAATGCCTTCATTTCCACCCAGTGTGACATTGTTGATCTTCATTTTGTTTCTGAATGAACACATTCATCAAATCTAGATTTCATTGCATGGACTATATGATCATTACCTTGAACTGCCATCTCGAAATGTAAACTAGCTTCTCTCAACATGACCAAAAATGAATTCAAGGCAAATCTGTTTCTCTGAATGACTTCAATCCAGATGAAAACTGCGCTCATGAAACACGATAGCAGTTTATTAATACAGTATCGTACAAGGGTTAAGATGATGGATGACTTTTTATTTCGGCTAAACAGAACATCCCTATAGTAGGAGCCAGGTTTAGTCACGGCCCTCAAAAGGTTTTATTGCGATAAGATTATTATGTGCTGCGTTCCTCAGCTTGTTTTTGGCAAACTATGTGTTTTCTGTGTTGATTTTCTGCTCGCTCCTCCGAGCTGACAAGTTTGGAATGATCTCATACTGTGAGCGAAGCAGAGCTTTATTTTTACCCTCCTGGAGCTCCTCGGGAGTGCAGGCGGGCGAGTTGAAGAGGGAGAGAGATAGAAGAGGTAAGACACGAGGAAAAATTAAATTGCATGGAATAATAGACAGTAGAGGACTGCTGTGTTTTGCGAAAGGGGGGATGTTGAAGTTATTGGAGTGGAATAGTAGAAATCAGTACACAAAACAAGAAAGACAAGAAATGCATTTGGTGCACAATTATGAGGTTCAATCGGAAAAAAAATTGTTGTTGTAAAACATGGACAAATCTATTAATTCATAATCCACATTTCACCTTAAAGGTCCAGTGTGTAATTTTTTGGAGGATCTTTTGACAGAATTGCAATATAATATATATATAAAATAAACATAACTATGTGTTCAGAGGTGTATAAAGACCTTATATAATGAAGCGTTATGTTTTTATTAGAATGAGCTATTTCTATCAACATAAACTGCTGGTCCCCTCACATGGAATTCGCCATGTTGTTCCTAAAGGATCAAGCTCAATGGCTATTGTTATGAAAAGCTTTTTCCATTGTTGTGGGTCCAAATCACTAGGGTCGAATCAGAGGCCAATTACTGGATTAAAGATCCCAGAGGGAGCGTTCTGATCTTGTTAACAATACTTATTTGCTTGGCTGGCTAATGTACGCTGACTCTAATGTGATTTCAGGGTTTGGAGAGAACCGGACTTCTGTGCTGCGCACTATAATGGATTTTAACCACACCTGTGTATGTAAGACAAAGTTCATACATGCATTCACGGTTCATTTAAAAGGAGTGCCACTGACTGGTCAGGGTATGTCGAGAGAAGAAAGCATGGCCCACTAAAAAGAGGCTGTTATTGAATACTCTTCAAACTATTGTGGCTTCTCAGCTTACAGTGCAAGACAAAGAGTCTTCTATCATATGCATTATCTGCTAATGCTGGATCATCTATAATGGTAGATATTAAAGGTCCAGTGTGTAATTTTATGGAGGATCTATTGACAGAAATGCAATGTTATATACATAACTGTGTCTTTAGAGGTGTATAAAGACCTTACGTAGTGAAGCGTTGTGTTTTTTACTACCTTAGAATGAGCTGTTTCTGTCTACATACACCACAGGTCACCATGTTGTTTCAACAGTAGCCCTAAACCGAAAAAATGCTCTACAGAGCGCATATCGTAAATAAAAAGGGAAAACGTGATGATATATTAGCCTTGTGCAGCCACCATAGTGCTTCGATGGTAGTGGGGGGTTGGCTGGAGTGAGCAGCTGGTTGCAATTCGCGGTCACTAGATTCCACTAAATTTCATACACTGGACCTTTAAATTGGAAATGTTGGTTTGGTTCAGTCTTGCTTTGACTTGACTCAGTGTTTAAATAGAAACTTTATATAGCAGTCCACACCAGAACCACCTCACACATGCCACAATGCATATATCTGCCCTTCAGTGGTTATGTATCCTGTATACGTCTGGGGGGAAAAAAAACTTGACAGAAGATTGGCTGCATGTGATATAAAATTGTTTCCATGCTTTTCCAATAACTAGAGCTTCAAAATCCAGCAGCAAATTATCTAGTGTTGCTGTGAAGCTTTCTTGAAATGAGTAAAAAACCTTACAGAAGAGGAGACTGAAATCAGCTGTTCTGAAAATAAACCCCCTTGTGAATAAAGACAAGGCCACGGAGGCACAGGACTTGAGATGGAGCTGAAGGGGATAAAAGATCTGCTGTGGAGGAATGGACACACTTTCTAAGGCCCCTCTTTACGGTGTAGCGCCGATCCCACCTCCCTCCACGAGGCACGAAGCCGGGACAGGTCAAGAACAAGAGTCTTACTGTAAAGAGATCTGGGGATTGTCCAAGGTAGCAGATTCCTGCCGAGTGAATGATGTTTGGGCTGCATTTAGAAAGTTCCATCCCCGTATCACTAACTGTGAAAGAACAGTGCAAATTTCAGTGACTTGTGAGTTACAATGATATCCACACTAGCCCCTTGTGGCTTGTGATGTTTAATAAGATATATGTCTGGAAGCGTCTGAAAGAAAACCAGAAAGAGAGGGCAGGAAACTGACAATGAATACAGCATGTCAGTGCCAACACACATCAATGGAATCTCGCTCACCCACTGTGACACTGCATGTAGTAAATGATACCATCACTGGACACTGTCTTGTGGTGGTATTATATATTTACACTCTTCTAGAACTACTAGAAGACAAAATATAGCACGTAAAAATGTGGGGACAGTGCACAGCCCAAGAGAATTATGGGAATTATATTGGAAATAAATTAGCTGTAGTACTGCAACTACTTGAATGAAAATATGAAATCTGAGAGAGTCACATTGGATTTTGATTGTCTGGCTTGTAGTTAAGCACAAAACAAACTTACGGTTGAGTAATGCATGACAACATTTTCATTTTTGGGTGAACAATCTCTTTAATCAAAAATTTGAGAAATCTGAGAGCCTACCCTTGAAAGAAGTGTGACAGTGTTTTGAGCATGTAAGGGCAAGTGGCATGAGTGTCTGAGGAAGATCAAGGTCAGAAGGTCATTTTCAAGCACACAATGTGGCTCAAGATGCCTCACAATTGCAACACACCCAGGTATTTCTGGAATGTTTAGTCCTGTCATAAGACCAACCTAGCAAAATCAGTCATTTTAACCCATTACGGGTAAGTTTTAGATGTAAAATCTAAAGTCAAGATCTAGTGCAGGTGAAGACAAATAGGTTTACAAGCTAAAAAGAGTTTCCAAAACATTGGTACAAGGGTTTTCCTCTTTGAGTGTGGCATAATACCTTTTGTGTAACTTCACTGAATTGGAAAGGAATCCATATCCTCAAGACATGTTCGCCTCACGCCACATTTTGACAGTTTAATCACAACTGCGAGAATAATTTCATCTCATGAAGTGTGTGCCATGACATGCCCAGGGTAAATGCTCTGTTGGCAAACTGATCTATCTTTGGAATGGGGGAGGAAGAAGGCAAGACTGTACTGAAGACGCCGGATTACACTGTTAATACATACATATGTTGCTTTTGGATACACAAGTCATCTCTTATTTCTTTGCAGGGGCACTAGGACCACGCGGAGAGGGTCAATATTGCACTTCGGTTATTTGGCGACCTCGGATTTGCTCTAAAGCAGTCACCGTTTAGAGGAGGGCATAGGATGCCGTCTGACACGTCGAAATAGTTTATTTAAAAAAAGTTTAACAACATCCAGACGGTTGAAAGTATTGTGTCGGTTTCGGAGGACCTGTCACGCACTCCAGCAAAAACCTTCCCTGGACGAGATGGGAGTAAACCTGGACACCGAGATACCCGGTGAACTTCGAAGAGTGGAAAGTGTCATTTGGATTTAAAGAAAACTTCTTCATTACACCTTAAAGTTAAGTATACAGCACTAACCGATTGAATCTCTAATGGTTTGTTGGCACTTTGCGCACTGAGAGACGTGCGTAAAGCTCTTGCGCACGTGTCAAACGCTGCTCATGTATACTTATTTTAATGTCGATATTACATTATCGAAATGCTTTTAGACATGACAAGACCACAAACTGCACATACTAAGACTACTCATAAACACAATTCCTAAAGGAATATGACCTAGTTGCCATTTGCGCAAGTGCACAATTCAGTTCTTTGCCGCAATGGGAAAGTGAGGGTAGGTAAACATTGTTTGTTTTCCTTGAGTTTAACAACTAAACAAGGCGTTGGTAGGGTTGTGTTGGACATCCATTCATGATGTGAGAGACAACAACAAAAACGATGTTGGGGGTTTTCAGGACAAAGGGATGTTTTGGGAATTTGCGCGCAGGGAATTCCCCAGGTGTTACACATGGATGTGCGTGATGATAAAGCTCCTTTATACTACGACCAGTCGAGTCATTTAGTTATATATATATATATATATATATATATATATATATATATTAATTTGCGTTGCGCAATAATGTATGGTTCGATTCATGAAATAAAGTAAAACAAGGTTTTATGTTGGGAGTTTCTCAAAAGCGCATAACAGAAAATCGCATTTTATATTCTAAATATTTATCTCTAATTCATATCTACTGCCAAAAGTTGTTGGGATGTGTCTGGCGCAGTATCAGAGCATTTTTAAAGTTTTTACTTTTGAGGTTATTGTAAGGGTCAGTTGCAGCGATGTATTGTGTTTTAATGACCACCCTGACTCACACGCACTGCACGTACAGAGTTACATTTCTTAGTTCTTAAGTTCTTGTTTTTATTCCTGTTGACAAAATGCTAAACAAACTATGCTGGTTCAATTTTAATCGGCTGTATATGGAAACATAGATGCACCCAAACTGGTTTTAATTAATTGGCACATTTAAGTTATTGCTTCTTTGATGTGACAGATCTACACAAAGGAGGAGCAACATTACCCGGTTGAATTTCATGCTTCTTTGTTTTTTCTCATAGGTAGCACACATCTCAGCCATGGTGCCCAACCAAAGATCGGGTCTGGCCCATCCTTGCTGTATTAGCCTGCTTTTCTTACTACTTTTACCAAGTTCGGTTTCAGTGAGAGAACCTCGCCACCAGCTTCACGGTCACCTCCCTTCACTGATACCTCACTCCCCTCTGCCACTGTCTCGCTCCCGCTTCAGCGCCAAAGCTCAACTGGACCTCACTACTCACTGCAACGAAAGCTGCTACTACAGAAGAGAAGACAGCGATAAAGAGCACCTAACTGAGCAATTAGGATTCGAGACGCTTTATGCGGATGGCTTCCGTACCTTAACCACTGTTGACCTGACAGAAAATGAATATGAGCCTCTAGCTAATGCTGAACTTCAACTCAGGCCTCCCAAAGTCACATCCCCACGACGTAAGAGACTAAAACGTCAGATCTACGGATCCGACGGACGCTTTAATATTCGCGGCGACCACTTCCTGCTAGACTATCCGTTCTCCACGGCCGTTCGCATCTCCACGGGTTGCACCGGAGTTCTGGTGTCTAAGCAGCATGTGCTGACTGCAGCCCACTGCGTGCATGACGGGAAGGATTATGTCAAGGGTGCAAGAAAACTCAGGGTGGGCTTTTTGATCCCTCCTTTTATCAACCGCACAAGGTCAGGTCAGGCTCCCATCAAGAAAGCTTTAGTGCGTTGGGTGAGAGTGAAACGTACCCGCGTACCCAAAGGTTGGATTCAAGGTCCACCGGAGGTCAGCATGGATTTTGATTATGCACTTTTAGAGCTGCGTTGGCCTCACAGGCGACCTTTCATGCGACTGGCTGTGTTACCCTCCTCGGACGATTTGGCTGGTAAACGCATCCACTTCTCTGGATTTGACAGTGACCGGGCCGGGGAGCTTGTGTATCGCTTTTGTCCAGTGGAGGATGAGTCCAACGATCTGATCTACCAGCACTGCGACGCCCGCCCAGGGGCAAGTGGCTCTGGCGTCTACGGTCGTGTTTGGGACAACACTTTAGATCGCTGGGAGCGTAAAGTCATTGGCATCTTCTCGGGACACCAGTGGCTGGAAATCAATGGGGAGAATCGTGACTATAATGTGGCTGTTCGCTTCACTCCACTTAAATTTGCTCAGATCTGTTACTGGGTTCATGGAAATAAGGTGGACTGTAGTCAGGACTGAGTACACAGCACAGATGAGGAGGGAATATTAAGAATGTGAGAATAGTACATGAATGGACAAAATGTGTCTGATTTCTGGAACCTGCACTTTACAATCATTTAATGGTTGTGGCTACTATATAAGATACGAGACTTTATTGCTTGTAGATCACTTCCCACAGGTTTGATTTCACATGGGTTAAGCTGGATCTTATTTAACCACTAGCTTGTTACACATTGTTTTAGACTGGAGGCCAACAAAGCAGATTTATATTATGTCAGGTCTTTGCCAGCGTTTAACAGATATCCTATCACAGTAAGATGCTTCATAAGACAGCCTTGATATGCTTAAGTTATGCTTTACAGAAGCCTCTTACTGTTTGCACTTTTAAAGCACAGATCAAGGGTATTGCAAGGTTAATTCTGGGATAACCATCTAAGCGACTCACTTGGTCTTTGGGTAACATGAGTAACATACAGAGATGTGTGTATTTTATTGTGACTAAGTGTTGTCAAAAATATCGGTTTGGTCCTCTAAAGATAGCAATGTTGTCTGAAATATTAATACAAAAATTAAATAAACATGCGGGAGAGTATGGGGCTAGACAATGGTTAATAGAAGAGTTAATACAGAGAACAGAGTATTATAGTAGGCAAAAATCGTTGTTTGAATCTGTAATCAAGCTGAAAATTCATTCTTTTGCAGTTTTAAAATCAAATTGTAACATTACAATATCTTCTGGGAAATCTCCATCCATTTTCTTCTTTTTATCACTATAAAGACTGGACATTCACTAAGACAAAGGTTGTGGGGTACATGCTGAATATAATTATATGTGAAAAAAGCTTTTATTTTAATAAACTAAGATATGTCTTTTCATTTTGTCTCGTGAAGAAATGCTTTCACTTTTGCAGAAGATCGATGATAGGATAAATGATAGTGTGTTGACACTAAGGCTTTATAGTCTGGTAATTATAATGTTTTACATGAGCTGATATTTAGAATATGAAGTTTTGATACCCTCTTGTGGTAAGTCCATAATTCATCTTTTTCTAGGCTTTTTCACAAAGTTCATGTAAAAACACCTGTTGCTTGGTCATTTACATTAACAATTTTTTTTTGCATTCTTCTTGGATTCCTAGATGACAAACATGATTTTCCTGAACAAATGTCCATTTCAGGCATTGAAAAAACGTGGTCGAACATGTTTGTAAGGGTGTAAAAATCTAACTTCCTTAACAGTCTAAAAGAGATAGATCCTTAAGCGAGTTTTCATAAATCCTATTATTAAAAATTATAGATAATATATAGTATTATTTTAGTTTATACAATAAGCAGAACTTCACAGTATGACAAGAACATAAAAGTTTTAACTACAGAAATAAACAAAATATTTTATCCTTGTAGCCCAGTTGGAAGGCAAATGTGTTACTTCAAACAAGATAAGCTTAAAAAATATTTTAAAAATGTTAAAGGAACAGCTCACCCAAAAAAAAAATTCATCGTTTACCTTAAGTTGTGCCAAACGTGGCCTATAACGTTTGTTGGTCTGGTGAACACAAAGAAAAATATTTGAAGAATGTTTGTATCCAAACAGTTCTGGGGCACTATTGACTTCCATAGTTGGGGAAAGCTGTTTTGATAGAGTCAATGGTGCTTTTTGCTTGTTAACAGATGAAAGCATTTAGCCTAATACAGGCATGGAACAACATGACTGGCAGTCAGTAATGACATTATTACATTTTTTGGCAGAACTATCCCTTGAAAGTGGATGATAACATAGTCATGGACAAATTGCCCCTCTATTTATTAGTTTGTATTCTGCATGTGTTATATTCTATCAGAGGTTTTAGTACATCTAGTAAAATGTCCAATTATTTTTCCAGAATATTCCAATTTAATAAGTGTTTTTATAACACAGATTATTTATTTTAATTAAATAAGACATTGGTCTTAATAATTATAATTTTACCTTGATGACGTTTAATATATAAAATCCTGTCGTGATGTTTCAAAGATGAAGGACCAAAGCACCTGGCGGTCAAAGGTCCAGAGAGAGTGGAAATCTACAGGTTTTCATATTCATTCGTGCGTCTTTACTGCCCTCCACTGGTTGAGGATCAGCACATATTTTATTAATCGCATCACACAACATGGCCGTTTATAGCATTTCAATACTAGCACAAATTAAGCAAACACTCGTTTTTGTCTAAAATTATTACTATTCACAAGAGAGCATTTCATTAGATAAAATTCTTCCCTGCATCGGTGTCATATATGACCAAGTCACCAAATGGCACGTCATTTCAGTGATTTACGGTTTCCTACGATTATCTTACATAACGAAAGCATCATTCTGTGAAACTTTAACATGTATAGCTTAAATACTGTCTTGAATAGGGGCCACGTCAAAGATTTAATTCAATTGGTCTGATGTTCGTTGAATGAGACTTATTTTGCTAATCCAAAGCCTTAAGTAGTGATGAGAAAACTGGAGGCAGGTGGAGAATAACTTTCACTACAATCCGTTTTTACCAGATATCAGTTAAGCATAACACACGTGTTACAGGCTCAAACCGGTTGTCAAAAATCTGTGACATGCATTTCTGTGTGTACTTCAAATGTTGTTGAAATATCCCTCAGTGCAAATATACTGTTTTTAAAGCTTGTTATTGAACAGTAGACTGGCACTTTCTATGAAATCTGCGATTTATACTTTCTGGAAAGTATGACCGAGCAAACAGTCCTTTCATTTTGATCCATTTTAAACTTAACATCTTGCAAAATAACACATTGCAGTAAATCATGCTGAAAACAAGCATAATGTAGAGTATCTACATGGACAGTTGAGCAAGAATCTATCAATCAATACACTGTATGTGGACTAGACACTAAGAGCATGAAACACAAGCAAAGTGATAGGCGAAATATAAAGAATAGTAAACACAGCAGAGTTGTTTAGTGCTTTTTTATTAGAGATAAGGAGACGATACAAAACATCCACTGACCAATATCCATCAAAGCTCTGTACACAGGCTGTCCAAATCTATCGCTCCCCATCTAACCACATCCGCGACCTTCACTCAATCCAATTCATCCACAGATCGCTCACCTCCAGGTCCCAGATTTTACAGGTATAAGGAATGTGTTCACTTTTTTGATACCAGCGCCATGGTTTTGAATTACATTTGGAAATATATAAATTGGATGGAATTGCATTAAAACAACTTGCGAGCTCAAAATAAAACAGGGGGATAACCGTGTTCCCAGAATGGTCCAATACGTTGCGATTTTGGAGTAAATGGTTTTGTACTACACCTAGTCTCAACAACACATACATACTTAGAAAACTTAACAAGTAGTTTGGCAAAAAAAAAAAAAAACTGTAATTGCTGAACAAACAGTATGTCGCAGGATTGAAAAGCTGTATTGTAATGTCTGCTGTCTTATTCCTTTCAACAATCTAATGGAACCCAGAAAGAACGAAAACCTGTCCATACACATTTACAGTTATATTACTTTGTTTTTATAATCGTCCTTCATCTTAAGATCTTTTTTGTATTTTGTTCATTGTAATGACACTGGAATGACAGCCTACATCTTCCTGCATGTGTGGAGTTTGGAACTGTCACTTTTACCCAACCCTCCCCGCCCACAATTACCCACCCAGTGACCCCACAACAGTTGTGCTAACCCATCTGCCCCACCTATGTTGGAATGAACAGCTAACCCCTGAAATGTGTCAGTCTCAATCGTTCAGAGGCAACCCCTCGAGAGAGATCACTGATGCTCCGCCAAGCTTTTCAGCAAGGGTCTTTCGGTCTTTAATATCTTCCAGACCGTTCACTTGCCACTCGTGCTTGATACCTGTCAGAACAAACAGAACGTTACAACTCAACCTCATAAAAGTGTAAAGCTAAACAAACAAACAAACTTTTACCTGTGAACTTCTTTTTAATTGCATCCTTGGAACTTGCGTAGATCATCTTACTTTTTAATGGGGAATTTTCCGGGGCCCTGAACGATTAAACAGAATTAAGCATTTCACATCAAAAAAAAAAAAAACTACACCTCAAAGTGGTCCATTAAAAGTAAAGCAAAATTCTTAAACCAACAACTTACCAGAAAATGAATACCAAGTCTTCCTTCTTGGTCTCTTTTGTCTCGTATGTGGCATCATACAGAGCATAGCGACAGTCGTCAGATGGAAGCATCTTGACAAACGTAAGGTAAGGATCTCCTCCGTCTCCCTGCAGGATCTCTTTGCCCTCCTCCATAATGATCCGCTTCTTGTCCTCACTCAGACAGAAGAGAACAGCCTTCTTCCTCTTCCTTCTCTCTTCTTCACTGGCCTGAGCCTTGCGGACCTTCATATCGTTGAAGATCGTCAAGACATCTTCATCAACTGTAACTCCGGAGGCCTGCAAGCACACAAACAAAGGATAAGGTCACATGGCCTACCAGTGGTTCCCTTTGAACAGAGGGAAGTGAGTAAGCTTAAGATCAAGTATAAAAATCACAGAGTGAAAGTTTTGCAACAAACAGTCTTTTCTGTCCAAGTCACACTGACTGCCCTTTTGACAAAAGTGGCGGCATCTGTGGTTTTACTGAACCGAGGCATTTTGTGACATGTCAGTAAGGGTCCAAACAACCTAGACGCAAGCGAATCAACACATTTCAACAGATAAGGTAATGCGTTCCAATGGGCAGTTTGATGGGTCAAACTCAATATTATTGGAAAATTACTGAATGGATTGCCTTTCAACAGAAACCGTACCCAAAGACCAGACAATCGGACACATTCTTAAGGCAAATTTCTCAGACATGCTCGAACACATTTAAACAGAAGCAAGGTTGGGCACTTCCTCATAAGGTATGTGACGAAATCTGTGCTGATGGTAGGGTGCAAGCTCACAGGCTAGAGATTTATAGCAGTATTCACTGCATGATATAGATAAGATAAAGCTGGCTTCAATAAATATAACAAGTTGGGCATAAAGCCATTTGAAGTAGCGATGTCATAGGCAACAACTAAAGAGACACAATGACCCTTTTGTGAAAAGTGGCATCAGTCATAACACCCCAATAAATCTATCCAGAGCTTCTGATTTCGATTACAACAAACAGTCCCACAACAGTCAAAATGGCAAACACTATCCCATATGTTAAACTAAAGATTTGAAACTTCATACAATTAACGAATAAATTGCATTTCCTGCTACAGAGTATATTAAGACAAGATGTGAACATGAGCAAATGCCTCGGATCAGCACGAGTCCAGGTTTTAAGAGGTACAATGCATCACTGACCCACTTACAGAACATATAAAGTGGGAAACAGCTTTGTTTAAGGTGTGAAAGACATACTGGGGGAACACAAACAGGTCTGACGCCTGTTTTCATTAAATGGCCATATGGAGAAAATTGCAGATTTGGGTCCGAAAATATGGATGAAAAAACTAAAAGAGTCTATTATAACGAATATAATCGCTATAAATTAAATTTAGGCTGTTTGATTTAGGAACATATTGCTACAATTTTCAGATAAATACATCTTTACTGATGCGTCATCGGCCATATCTTGCTATAAAATACCAAAGGTATAAGGTCCAAAGTGTACAACCAATGACACCAGTGCAACCGATAAATCACCAACGTTGATGGAGGAAACAAGTAAAACCAACAGTGAGACATGAGAACAGGGATACCGGAAATTATACTTTAAAGCTGTCGAATCAGTCAAAGTTAAAAGCATGTATATCACGTGTCTTTAACAAAAGATCTTGACGTCGCTTGTGGCTCATGAGGTCCCTTTTTGTTCCCGGCCTCACGTACTTGCCACTAGACTACTGAGACTGTTCGTACCGGAACCGGAATTTCCTTCTGCCTACTAGACCATTTTTCTCAAACAACTTGACAGGTCTTAAAAATCCATCGAATAAGATTGAGACACTAAGATTATCGTTTTCTACACAAGATCTATTCGTACTACACGGCACATTACAAATAAGACGTGTTCATACCCCACAAAACCCTGAACGGTTCTATACGAAATGGCCACGATTTTAGCGTTTAGGAAAAAGCTGCAATGTTCAAAACGCATTACGCGACGAGTCGTCGGATACGTCTACGTCAGTTGCGTTCCTACCAGGAAGAGTCTGGTCGCGCACACATTGCCTGATGACACGCAAATGCAACGTAACCGTTTAAAACACACTTACCGATGCAATTAGTACTTCAACCCCTTAAAAGACAAATAACTCACCTTATATGCATTTTTACTCTAGTTCTTTTTCTGCCCAAAGAAATAAAACAGACCATCCTCTGTGCATCAAAGAATTAGGGTGGGGCCACGATTGCAGTGTTCGTGCATGTGTCATATTAAACCGCTAAGTTGATGCCTTTTTCGCAGAAAGAAACATTTAATGCTTCGATATTATGAGGGAATGTTCGTTTATACACATGCCCGCAACCTCTCCAGTGCGGTAAAAACCGACGGTGTGTTCAGGATGCCGCCAATGGCCTGATTCAGACAAAGAACAGGCTCGAGGAAGCGCTTCATCCGGACGGCTAAAATAGTTTAACGTTAATACACACACCCGTCCGGAGGTAAACGATTGCTTCAACTCCTTCATTTTCCGTGCAATGTTACGTATTTGTAAAGCGTTTGGGCCTGCGTGCGGTGTCTCATCAAGTGCACAGAAAGGCCCTTCCTGGGCCCGAGTACACGGAAATAATGAAGCGGTGAGGTGAAATGGCGCCAGTTATTTTTGAGGCTTTTTTGTAAATCTCACAGCATCCGAATAGCCAAAGGCCTCACACAAGCACAAAACAACCCAGAAGGGCGAGTGCAATTCCAGGTTTATAAATATGACCCGTGGACCCCTGGTATGGGAGCGGGTATAAAAAATGCATTAATTGCAACAATCCTTGTCACTTCAGATAACCTGCAGGTTTGGTCGACGGAGCCTTCGCATTCAAGAAAGGCGTCAATCGACTACTGCCGATTTCACATTATTTATTCACATAAAAACGATAAAGACCACACACTTATTACAAAGATAACATTCAAATATGTTAAAACTTAAGGTAAATTATATGATTGTTTAAACGTGGACATACCATGGTTGTATCGCTGTGTTAGTCGGCGTCTGGGGAGAAATTGAATGAGCAGTGATGCAGTCCTTCGGTCTCGCACACTTGAAACAATTCACGGACGCGCCCTTTTGCGCGTGGCCGTGAGACAGATGGGAACGAGCAACCATGTCACGCGCTTACTGGTGTGTTGTGGGAGCTGGAGTTCTTTGGTCAATATAAACTGAGGATATTTAAATATATATTTAATGTCAATATACACCAATTCACACTGAAAGGCATTTTATCTGTAACGCAGCAAACCAGTAATCACAGGATGCGCTGATAAATTAAATTATATTTTGATATAAAAATGTATATTACATTTAAACGCACTTTGTGTGTTTACCATCAATTAAAAATTGATAAGAATTTATTTAAATTTAAGTTATAATATAATTCAAATTATATTTAGTATATTTTATTTGATATATTTAGTATATATAAATCGTCAAACATTTTGTTGTAAAATGTAGACTAGCCACTTGATTTAATAGTTTAATTTCCTTCATAAATGAATGGCGTTGAGGAAATTATTGATCGGGTTTCTATTTGACGCATGTTGACAAGACACGAGTAAATTACTTTGGTATCAAACTGCTAATTTGAATAAAACAATTACTACACTGGGTGCAATGTTTGTTAATTATTCTCAAGACATCCTGCTCTCCGCGACTAACCCTTTGTGCTCGTCTCTGCCCCTTTTTAAGGTTCGCTTAACTCGCTTCCAAATAAGGAAGCAAATGGTGACACTCGTGAACGCGCATCAGTCGAAGCCGCGCACATCAGGCGGTTCGCGACTCCGATCGCCATATAAGGAAACAAGGACGTTTCAATTCTATAGGAAACATTCAGGCAGCACGCGCTAGAGGGAGCGTTTTTTGCAGCAGTGAAGAATGAAACGACAAAAGAAAACGTCCGCTGACTAAGCGGTTCACAATAGCGTCTTTATTGTCAATCTGAAGGTATCCAACGTCATTGGTTTCTACACTTATTTGTAAGTCCACGTGATTTAAAGTGACGACAGTGGCCATGACAGCAAAAAATGGTGCGCAAAGAGAGACAGACATCACATTAATGCTGAACTCTTGTGTGCGTTGTTGACTTTTGGTTTACGCAGCATCTTACGATTTATTTAAGAATACATATAATGTAGTGTACACTAAAATAAATAAGGTGGCAGATTGATCCCTGGTTGGTCAGTTTTGGCAAGGTGTATGCAATTAAAAAGTGAATAGATCACCTTCAAAGCCTCTAAATGAGGCTCTGGAGACTGGAATAAAAAAACTAGACTTGACCATAAAATCCATATTTTTGTTTCCTTTCATTAAAATCTGGGCGCATACTGTCAGCTACTTGACATGTACCCAAAAACAAAATATTTCAACAATACCATGCTTACAAGTACCATTTTATACATGGTGCAATACAACTATTGTGATCGGTGGGACATGGAATGTAATAAGAATAAGAGCAACACCACGCAAAAACTGAAGTACATCATGAATACTCAAAATATAGATAAACAAACCTACAGAAACAGATGCTTACTCATGTAAAATGCATTGAACAACAGCTTTATCTCTCAGAACAGAGTACACTGATTGATTATTTTTCAAGACACTGTTAAACCGTTAACATTGGCTTTTCTCTCAATACTTTCAGTAGATCTTCATGAGTGTGTCTATATTAGACACACAACTCGATAGCAGTTTAAAAGTGTAAAAGTAGTGTGCACCAGTCCAGCACTTCTGAATATTGTAGTGGGAGTAGTACGTATAAAACCTGATTATGAAACCCCCAAAAGTGCAAAGACATTAGAAATGATTAACGTGATTTCCCAAAGAAATATGGACAAGCTGGACTGATGGGAGTGCATAGAAGGCCACAGTTTGGTGCAAAGATCATAGTTAAACTTGCAAAGGTCCCATAACATAGTGTAGGTACATTTTTAATACTATACATCATAAGCTCAGGTTTTATTGTGCAAAGGTACTTCTGGCTAAAGAAAACAAACAGACAGCATGTCTACAGACTGCTATCTAGTATAAGGACCCCATCCAGCTAGTAAGGATGTCTGTGACACTACAGAAGTCTTTGGCTGTATTGGAATGAACTGCAAGTGTATCAATGCAACATTGTTTAGCCCTTGTGCTAAATCCATACATGTCCCTGAAAAATTACCTGCTGTTTGTGATATTTGGTCTTATTTTTTTGCATTGATATAAAAATCTGGTTCTAGATATTCTGTCAAAATAAGCATTAAAATATTTAAGTGCTATGTTTGGAGATGTGCCTTATTATTTGGTATCGTGTTATTGGTCGCTCCTGTGCAGTTTGCATCTCGTTTTGACAATTTTGGTTTGCCTGAGAAGCTATCTTGTTTTCTTGTGTTCAACAGCCCGCTGACCCTGGCCTCTCGTCTTGTTTAATGCATCTGTGGCCTGGACACAGTAATGAAAACATTGCTTAATAAATACATTTTTGTGGTTAAATTGTTATAACCATTTTAAGGTTTATATATTTTACCTGCTCAAGGACCACCCCGGTGACCTTGTCTATGGCTGTGCCTACTTCTCTGTATTGGCCAGAGTATCGGATAAAGGCCCAGGTCAACACAGCAATCATGGCCAGAACGACTACACAGTCACATGCAAAGGAAATCGTTTCCAGGCCAATGAAGAGCAAGAGTCCTGACAGCACGTACAGCAGGCAAATCAAGACAAAAAGCACCGCGGGTGTCCTGAAAGCACTAAACAAATTCTTTGACTGAAAAGAAAAACAGAAAAATATTCATATTAATCAGATGTTACATTGTGTTCTTCAAACAAAGAACAAATTGTACAAAAAAACATAATACTAAATCACACAAACACCACCACAGTTCTTGCAAACTAATCCTGCTTATTTTTGGTTGTAGTTTTTACATTACACCCACCTCGTTGTGCTTATTGAACGACTCCCACATCTCCTTCAGCTCCGCTTCCAACTGTTCCTGATAACGTTTACAGAATTCTCGCCCACCCATCTTCTTAGTGCCAGTGAAGTGATGGAGAGCTTCTTGCTTTATGAAACGCTGCTTTTCCTCCAGTGTTTCAGGGGCCACATAAGGAAGATCGCCACCGCACACCTAAAGTGAATTTAGTTTGGAAAGGTACATGCATTATGCGAACACAAAGCAATTAAATAACCACAGATGTTTTACAATTAAACAAAATACATTTACAACTCTTTTGAGAACCCCAAAATAATTTTTGAAACAAAAAAATCTACATTTATCTATTTTAGACTAACAAAACAACACACACCAACCATACTATCAGAACATTTTATGGGCGTATACTCCTTTGTAATGGGTGTATACTACTATGTAACGGGTGTATACTACAATGTAATGGGTGTTCAATGCATACCAAACATCATACAAACCTTCTCCATATTCTTGTAGTACTGGTCTTTAGCTGCCGCTACTGCCGCAAGATTATTGGCCTCTGCTGTAGCCTGAATGGATTAAATGAAATATTCTTAGGCATAGTCACAAACTGTCAAATATGAATAATACTGCGAATAGGTTTACCTCCAGCATTGATTTAGGGTGTGGAAGGTCTTCTCCCTGATATATCTTGATATATGCCTGATAGATAAGAAAAATAACATTAGAAAAACGCTTCCTGACAAACAAGATCACGTAGGGCCAGGGCCCCGTTGCATAAAGCACCTTAAGTGTTATTTTCCCATAAGTGTGCTTTTAAAAATACCTTAAGTTTTATTTGAATTATTCTCCTATTGTCTTTGGTAATGGGAAATCACCACAACAAAACTTAAGGTGCTTTATGCAACCGGGCCGAGGTGTGTGCTCACCTTAAAGTACTCCAACAGGCCCCTGCAGGTCACGTTATTCCCATTGATCTCCTTCACAGCCAGTTCATCAGGATTCAGCAGGTGTGTAATGAGGACACGCAACTCTTCCTTGAACTCTGCAGCCACATCTGAGACACACATTCAAAGACGGACAGATGTTTGGAGAGATGAACATTTAGAAAGCTTAATGCAAGTCAACACAAAATAATCAATACAGATATAAATGGATGGTTGAATTGAAATGGATAAAGATCCATTCTGATGGATTTAATGTTAAATGGTTTACAGTTAAAAGGACTCCATTATCGCAACCAACCCCAGCTGCCTCGTCTGATAACTCATGCCCATCTCTAGTCCAGGCAGAATATTGAAAGGCGAGTATGAATATTAAAACAAGAATGCAGTTTATACCACACAGCTGTCCTCTGAAAGCAGGGCTTGTTGCCACATTCAGGCCAGGGTGTGGTAAGAGAAAACAGGAAATGGAGGTGAAGCAGGAGCGAATGTGCTCTCTCACATTCTGAAGCTCCTCGTGCTGACTCTGCTTCACCTGAACGTCATAACACAAAAGAGAGAGGTCAATACACACACTTAACAGAAAGACCACAAGTTCCTTAAATCGTGTGTAAACACATACTTGCAGACGTTTGTCCAGGAAATCACTTCCGCCCTTGAACCCATATTTGTATTCATAAGGGAAACTCCAATCTCTGACCAGGAACATAAGAGACTGCAGGCATGGAAAGAGTTAAAATGGAATGAAAAGGTATTTTCTCCTGCTTAAACACATACAGAAACATGTGTTTTCAGTTTGCTTCCAATCTAATATATACTTTAAGTATAATGGCGGTTATGTATTTATTTCAATCTTTAGATTAACAGATCTGCGACATTGCGGTTCCCATCACTGTATCAGTGTCGCCAGTGTTTTTCGCCCTTAATATATTGTGCTCAATAAATTACAAGAATACCAATTGAAAACCACAAGTTTAAAATAAAAATTAAAACACATTGCACACTTGTCAATACACCCAGACAAACTTGATGAAAGTTTTTGAACTAAATTAAAAATTCTCTCATCATTTACTCACCCTTAAGTGGTTTCAAACTTATATAAATTTCTTTGTTTGATTGAACACAAAGAAGTATATTCGAGAGAATGTAAGCAACTGACTACAATACTAGAAAAAAATATTGTATTTTATGTTCTGTTGAACACAAAAGATTATATTTGGAAGAATTTAGGAAAACAAACTGCTCTGGCACATTTGACTACAGTTATATTAATTTCTATTATGGTAGTCAATAGTGCCCAAGAAATCCAAGGGGCTAACAATTTTTCAAATATTTTCCCTTGTATTCAAAAGAAAAAATAAATGTATATGGGTTTTGAACAATTTTTGGTAGGGTAATTCATGACAGAATTTTCAACCTTGGGTGAACTGTCCCATTAACTCCATGATTTGTTTTTACCTGAAAAGGCTTCAGAAATATTTCATCCATTGCCAGACGGCCATACTCTGTAAACAGCTATAGACATACAAAAACAATGTTACAACAGTCATACTAAGTTTGAAAAGCATGACATAAAGCAGGTAAAATAGATTTTAAACCCATGTTTATGATAGGTGGAGCATAATAAAAAGACTGTTAAACCATACATGTAAACATATTTGTATGTATAAATACAACAAATATTTAAAAATGATTTTTGGCATAATAACGGCATTCAATTAGAATGTTTCATTTTTACATTTCTCTGTAGAACAAAGACAATTTATTGTTTTTTATTTTATTATGACATCAGCAATACAGATTTTTTTCAACCTTATTGAAAATGTTAAGAATAAGAAACCTTTTGCACTCAACTGGAGCCTACATCAAAACTATAGAATATGAAAAGCAGACTGCCACCATTAAGGTAAATCGCATATACAAATATTGTGACTATATAAAGAATATCCAAATTAATCGGTTGTGGGATTCTGTGGGAAAGTATTTATTAGTGCCTATAGCAGCCAAATAAAGAAAGGTCAATTTGCAAAGTTTGCAGAGTATTCTAACCGGTGAAGTATCTGGCAGATGCAGAGTTGTATATCTCGATACTTCTAATTGAACTGACCTGAAGCTGTTGTAGATCATCTTCCTGAACATTCTGTGATAGGTTATAAATCTACAAAAAAATGTATGTACAGTGTTATGGGAGGGTGGGTTGCGCTGAATGTCTGAGAACATAAAATGAAAGACAAATATATATGCATATAAAGAAAAAAAAACAGCTTTGAAACAACCTGGACAGAGCTGGTCATGGTGCTTAGGGCGAAAATAGTCGCACAGTCCTTCACAGTTGACTGAGAATCAAATGCTCCTTGTGTGTCCATTAAAAGCACTGCAACCTACAGCAAGAAAAAAATGCTTTATTTGAAAACAGCAAATCTCAAGAGGAATCAAAAGTGACCATAACAACAATTCAAGTATCAGTGTCTTAGTGGTTATCTTTGTGCACATTATGCAACAATCCAGAACCACCCACAACTAAATCTTGGCAGGAAATGACTACATCTCTTCACACAGTTATCTTAGATCTGATATCAGTGCTTGCAAGTGCATATTGCTTACTGGATAAAGACCCAGATTGACAATAAAGTAAAATGTAGAACTGTAATAGAGAATTTCGAGAGAGCTAAAAGGGACAAATAGTATTTATTTTGTCAGCCACAATGTATATTCGAAGACAAAAACCAAATGTTTTTTCTCTTAAAAAAGTATTCTTGGTTATAAATGATAAAAACTACTATTATATAATTATAATAGTTATAATTACAGATGCACCGATATACTATCCAATAATCAGTATCGGTCGTATGGAACAATATATCCTGTCAATCAAAACAGCATGCAAAGAATTTGTGCTCTGTATTTAGAAAATGTTAAGAAACATCATCGCCAGATTGATTTTCAAAATTAATAGTCATTATATGAATGAATAACATTGAAAAATTAGAAAACATTAGAAAGTTAGGAAATATTAATGTGGTATTAGGAATCAGTATCGATATGGTATTTATCTGCTCTCCTACTTGTAGTTCGCTTTGAATAAAAGCTTCTGCCAAACATATAAATTGATCGATATAGGAATAATAATCGGCTATCGGTATTTGATCAATTTATAATCGATTTATCTTTAGTTATAATACTATGTATTATTCCTATATATTAGGGATGTAATGGTTCTCGGTAAAAAACGTGCTTGTTTTAAATCTGACGACGCATTTATAATATGGTTCGTTAGAAATTAAAATGCAAATACAGACTGAAAAAGTTCAGCTAATGTATGTTTGTCGATGGATACACATTTAATAGGCCTACCTACAACAAATCAAATAACGTATCAAATTGACGTATGCTGTAATATGAACAGTAATTTCTGCTTTCATCACCCGGTGTTGTGAGTGGACGAGTGCGGGTGAGACCTGAACAGCACATGAAGCTGTGTAAACTAAACCTATTCAAGCCTTGCCAGTTTAAACACTTGAGTGCAAGATGATGCACAAAAAACTCACTTGCACTCATCTTCAAAAAAATAAAAACTTCATCTTTATTTAATTTGTATATATATGCAATGTAATGTTTTATTTGATTAATTTAATCCATTTCTACCTTAATAGGTATCTATACAGTATCTTATTTTATTTTCTGCTTTGCTCTGTTGTTTTATTGGTGCTGTTACTTGTAGCTTGATCATTTGCTTATTATTTTTATTTGTCAGTGGTCCCTTTTCCCAGAACATAGCACAAACTGAACCGAAACCATAAAACTGTGACACAAACCGAGCCGTGAGTAATTTGAACCGTTACACTACTATATATGTGTATATATATACATATACAGTGAGGAAAATAAGTATTTGAACACCCTGCTATTTTGCATGTTCTAGAGCACCAAAGAGCTTTCCAAAGACACTAGAGACAAAATTGTACACCTCCACAAGGCTGGAAAGGGCTACGTGGAAATTGCCAAGCAGCTTGGTGAATAAAGGTCCACTGTTTGAGCAATCATTAGAAAACGGAAGAAGCTAAACATGACTGTCAATCTCGCTCGGACTGGGGCTCCAGGCAATATCTCACCTCGTGGGGTCTCAATGATCCTAAGAAAGGTGAGAAATCAGTCCAGAACTACACGGGAGGAGCTGGTCAATGACCTGAAAAGAGATGGGACCACCGTTTCCAAGGTTACTGTTGGTAATGCACTAAGACGTAATGGTTTAAAATCATGGAGGGTTCCCCTGCTTAAACCAGCACATGTCCAGGCCCGTCTTAAGTTTGCCAATGACCATTTGGATGATCCAGAGGAGTCATGGGAGAAAGTCATGTGGTCAGATGAGACCAAAATATAATTTTTTGTTCATAATTCCACTAAACGTGTTTGGAGGAAGAAGAATGATGAGTACCATCCCAAGAACACCATCCCTACTGTGAAGCATGGGGGTGGTAGCATCATGCTTTGGGGGTGTTTTTCTGCACATGGGACAGGGTGACTGCACTGTATTAAGGAGAGGATGACTGGGGCCATGTATTGTGAGATTTTGGCGAACAACCTCCTTCCCTCAGTTAGATTATTGAAGATGGTTCGAGGCTGGGTCTTTCAACATGACAATGACCCTAAGCACACAGCCAGGATAACCAAGGAGTGGCACTGTAAGAAGCATATCAAGGTTCTGCCATGGCCTAGCCAGTCTCCTGCCCTAAA
Source organism: Triplophysa dalaica (assembly GCF_015846415.1). NCBI lineage: Eukaryota > Metazoa > Chordata > Actinopteri > Cypriniformes > Nemacheilidae > Triplophysa > Triplophysa dalaica. The sequence goes on from NC_079557.1 coordinate 12,150,591, forward strand.
CCCAATAGAGAATTTTTTGAGGGAGCTCAAACTCCGTGTTTCTCAGCGACAGGCTAGAAACCTGACTGATCTAGAGAAGATCTGTGTGGAGGAGTGGGCCAAAATCCCTCCACCAGTGTGTGCAAACCAGGTGAAAAACTACAGGAAACGTTTGACCTCTGTAATTGCAAACAAAGGCTACTGTACCAAATATTAACATTGATTTTCTCAGGTGTTCAAATACTTATTTGCAGCTGTATCATTCAAATAAATAGTTTAAAAAATCATACATTGTGATTTGTGGATTTTTTTTTAGATTATGTCTCTCACAGTGGACATGCACCTATGATGACAATTTCAGACCCCTCCATGATTTCTAAGTGGGAGAACATGCAAAATAGCAGGGTGTTCAAATACTTATTTTCCTCACTGTATATATACACATGTACACACGTGTATATATACATGTACACACGTATATATACACATGTACACACGTATATATACACATGTACACACGTATATATACACACGTATATATACACATGTACACACGTACATATACACATGTACACACGTACATATACACATGTACACACGTACATATACACATGTACACACGTACATATACACACGTACATATACACATGTACACACGTACATATACACATGTACACACGTACATATACACATGTACACACGTATATATACACATGTACACACGTATATATACACATGTACACACGTATATATACACATGTACACACGTATATATACACATGTACACACGTATATATACACATGTACACACGTATATATACACATGTACACACGTATATATACACATGTACACACGTATATATACACATGTACACATGTATATATACACATGTACACACGTATATATACACATGTACACACACACACACACACGCACGCACGCACGCACACACACACATATACGTGTAGAGATTGGTTCCAAAATATTACATTATCATGTCTTTATTGTGTTTAATTGTGTGATGTATCTGTTTCTTAGGTATTATGGCTTAAATCAAAACAAAGCAACTGCAGATTGATTGATATTAATTGGAATGCACAATAAAAAAAAAATCTCATTTTGGGACAAAATGCTTCATATATATATATATATATATATATACACTTCAAAATGATGACAAAATACATTTCTAATAAACATAGCTAAATGTAGTCAGTTCTAATGTCTAAATACCTTTTCAAGTCATTAGTTCTCAAATCATGCTCAACTACAGTTATCAGTATGTGGTTCTTACCTCACTTCCATCCTTCTTCCGCACAACAAAGACTTCGCTCCATAGCTGGATGCCGGTGGTTTCTGGCTCTGAGCCTCCTCTCCAGGAGAACCCCGTCAGAGGCTCATTCTCCAGCCCAAGCCAGTCCTGACCAGCCTGTTTGGGAAAAATTAATGACACGTGAACAGAATATACATAGAAAGTAGGTTTAAGTGGAACAACTGGAAAAGGAGGTGCAGAGTATACACAATGTTTTGATTTTCCCCACTTACCTTCCCATTCCTATACATGTACCGGAGCATGAAATCCAAGAGAAAACTTTTCCCCTTTCGGAAGGCACCGGCGACAGACAGCACCACCACATTTTTATCACGAACCTCAGGTGCCAATAGAATTCGACTAAGCGCCTTTGTATCCAGATCAAAGGAGTGATCCTCTTTATTGACTTTCACGATCTGGACTGGGCCAGGTTCAGTCCCCATTCTCTTTAACTACAAGTTTAACGTGGAGGACAAAAACATGGTTATTTCTGTTTTCTCAGCAGTCACACATTCATTTTCAGGTTCAAGCATACAAAATCATTTCTGCGAGGCATCATTGAGACAAAGCTGGCACTGTTGGTCAGCAGACATGGTTTGTTTGCAAGTTGCGATGTGGCAAAGCAACTAAAAGGTTTAAACATGCTCATCTCCAATGACAGAAACAACAGCTTGAATGTCGTTCATACGCTCTCAGGCGTCCTGTCAGTTGGTAATACCAAAATTTCAAAATCAAGTGTAGGTGGTAGGTCCTTTTCTTATCTAGCGCCTAAACTTTGGAATATTCTTCCCTGCACGGTTCGGGAAGCAGTCACACTCTGTCAGTTTAAATCTAGACTAAAGATGCATATTTTTAATCTTGCATAAACTACACTTCCATAATATTAATCCTCAGAGGATTTAGGCTGCATTATTTAGATCAACCGGAACCAGGAACACATCCAACAACAAATGATGTACTTGTTGCATCAAAGAGTGCAGAACAGTACTCTACTCTCAGCCAGTCTTGTCTTTTTGTTCCAAGGTTACCGCAGGATGCAGTTCATGCCCAGATCTGATGGCAGAGCTGAGAATGGGAAGCGATGACTTGACAAGAGCTGAGATGATAGAGCTGGATAAAGGACACGGCAACTTGACCAGATTTTTTTACAACACTGCAAATGCTATTAGATTGTTAATGATGATCTTAAATCTATTATTTACCTTATTAGTAAGTTAATTTATTTTTTATTTAGCCTTGTTGAGCTTGTGAAAAGGCAGCGGCTTTTGCCAGAGGGGAACTGGAATCCCCTGGTTGGGCCTGGGTTCTCCTGAGGTTTTTTTTCTCGATTGGAGTTTGGGGTTCCTCGCCACTGTTTTGCACTATTTGCCTGGCCGGAGGGGCTGCTTTAGAATTTAGACATAATTAATATTGCATATAAGAATTTATAGTCCATCTAATATTTGACCTGTGGTTCTTTCTCCTTTATCTCAAATGTGTGCTTTCACTGTGCGAGTGTTTTTGCGTGTGTGAGTCTATGTCAATGTGTGCAAGTATGTATGCATATTGTGTGTGTGGAGCATTTGTATGTCTGTCTTTTCTTGTTTTCACCTTTTTCTTATTTTTACAGGTATATGCCTTTAGTTGTTTTTCTTGTATTCAATGTTTGTAACAGTGGAAATTGTAAAAAGCGCTATATAAATAAAGTTGAGTTGTTCAATTAATCCGACTGCTTTCCCCCGTGGGCAAATGGGAGTCTTAAAAACATTTCGGAAAGTTGCTCAATGCAAGGCTCGTTTATGGTTAAACAGTTTGGTTACAAATATGAAAGCAAAACAATACACGTCGAGTAATGAAACGCAGAGGTAGAACCTATTAAATGAGGTGTGGAACAGGAACAGACTTGCTGAAATGAACATGCTCATGGACATCACAAATCTTCTGGAAGTGTCACTAAGATCATGACATCAACTCCCACAGTCACGTTTAAGTAAACACGAGTAAAACAGTAAAGAGTAAGACTGCAACATACATCTGAAACTGTAGTCAAAGAACCACCTCGTCTCGTTATGCAGACTGGCTGTCTTCCAGTTTACTTATGTAATATTTTCCACATACGAACCAGAAGTTGCTTATTTGATTAAATATGAAAATGTCGTGTATTTGATTTGTATATAAATCCGAACTAGCTGCTTGATGTAAAACTTGCTCGTGACTGTCGCCTCGCCCAAAGACTGATGTGATTCAATCAAACCTTTCGAGAAAACAATTTAAGAAACAAGCGAAACTAAATAGTAAGCCATCTTCCGCGTGTTAACCATCCAACGTCATGCAGTTTTATATTAGAAGTAATTGATGAATTCAAATACCTTATGCTTATCTTTTAACAGCAGACCTGCAACGCTTCTGTTTCAGATTATGAACGGTTAGTTTTCATAAACACAACTTTGTACGATTAAGATCTTCCCAACCTGGGAAATGTAGTTCTTTTGGTGAAAAGCCCGATGATTGGTCTACTGCTTCCAGACCGCACAAAACTACAACATCCGAGACACACCCAGAGCAACCTCACTTCAAAAGCGGGGCTTGTTTTTATGGTCCTATCAGCACAGCACGGATGTTAAATAGCGGTTGTTATGGATGCGGAACACATTAATGTTCAACTTTAATATCACCCCATGGTGAAATAGCTTTGCACACATTTTGTAATAAACGGGTAGTACAATGTCAGTCTATACCAACATGTGAATGCTAAGGCATCCTTCATGTTTTCTTCAGAGGTAACATACAGTTTTGTCAGATGTCTAGGGAGGTTTTCCACACGTATGTCATATCAGGACAGTTCCCTCCTCTTAAACTATATACAAGACAAGTTTTTGTCATTCAAAACCTGTATATGACTCTTCTCTCTGTTGAACACAAAATGAAGATATTTTGAGAAATGTCTCATTTGAGACAAGCAGTGTTTAGATTAACAGTGTTTACTATAGCACAATTATGATTCATTGTTTGTATACTACAACTTAAATGTACACATTGAAATTTAAAGTGTAACGTTAATAAAATAATTTTGTATGGTGGTATGGAAAATGTAATTACAGATTTGTTAAATGCCCTTTTTAGCATTTATATATAGGAAGTCTGTGTATACCATCTGCTAAAATAAACATGCTACATGGTGCTCAATCAAATTAATTTTATAATTGACATATTTAATCAAATAAATGCTTTATTTTAAGAATCAGTACTTTATTGCTAAGTGAATGTAGTAAGTAAATGGGGTCACAGTGTAATTTACTGTCAGTCTCTTAAACATACTAGACTAAAAAAGGAACATGAATAAAGCAAAACATGACATGCATTAGACTACACAGAAAACAAAATGCTTCAGAGTGCTTTAGCATGACAATAAGAAACAAGAAATTAATTTCATTAATCTTTTCATACTCCCAAATAACAGCCGGCAGTTTGTCTCAATAATACTTAAAAATGTTCAGAATTTTGAACCACACTGTACTGTAAAAATGTTTCAAAAGCACATCAGAGCTCTCGAAAGTGAACCTAGAATACAGTTAATCAAATCAAACGTATGACTTAATGAACAATGGCGTAGAAGTGCATCAAATATCACTTGTCAAACATGACAATAAACAATAAATATGTTTGTTTTCCAGACAAATATTTTGTCATCTTGAAGATGCTTTTATCCAAGGTTAAAATAAAGTAAGATCAAGAATAAGCCCCACATGATTCCCCACAGTGCTGTCAGTTCCCTATATGTCTTAAAATCGTTACATTATTTGAGTATGCTTGTGTTGCACCTTTAACGACAGTGAATAAAAGTTAAGGCAGTTATAAAGTGACAAAAGTACAACAAGCCAATGGTTTTGAAGACCTTCCACAGTGGTCTCTTTTCAATAATAACCTTTCTTGCTGGTACATAGCGCATACAAATATCCGTCTCAGTGGTTTCCTCCTGCAAGATCAAGTAGTGACCCTGCAGCCTCCTGAGCCTCTGCGTCAAGCTGCAGTATCTCAACGGTCTCCAGGTCCAACTCGGCGTCTCCTGGAAGAACCAAGTACTGATACTGCTGATACTGATAATAGTGTAACTCAATGTAGCCACTGTCTGCCAATGGATCCTTCTCTGAATCCTCGCCCGAAACCTCTGTAAGTTCTACAGAGTCCATGGGGACCAGCTCCTCGTGTTCTGGAGTCAAAGAGCATGGTGGGTTTGAAGACAGAGATTCGAGATCTGAGGAAAATGAATCACATTACACATTAACCTAGACCAGAATTGTGAGCTTTAGATATAACGTTATAATTTTCACAATTTAAAGAAATGCTCACTATTGTATTATTACTTCTAATACACATTGAAAATAGAAGCAATAGAAGTGACTATGCATTCAAGATTTGTTTACACTACTGACCCTGTAGTAAAACTAACAAAAAGAGACCTGCCATCACATCACTGTGGCTATAGGTTGCCAGAGTACTGCCAGGCTGTTACCAAGACTACAGCTCACAAACATACTTCAGCTTTCCAAAGAAAGGGAAGAAGAACCCAGTGCTAAATTATACACATTTTCGAAACTATAGCCATGAACTATGTTATCTACTATGCTATTGTATGGTATACTTTCATTGCGACTGACCTGATATTTCCAAGTTGTCATTAACAAAGAGCTGCCCGTTATTAGATGCCTCCAACCTGTTCAAAATGCATAGACGGCAGACTTAATATCCTACATTAAAAGGAAGCAGTAATCTGTCCCTTCATGAATGTTAAATCAAACAATCTATTATTAAATAGTATAAATCAGATTATGTATTGAAAGCAAATAACAAAACTCACAAAGCAGTATTGTTCAACAAGTTGCTGTTTGTACTATGACAATAATGTGTTTTTCGAAGAACCTCCAGAAGAGCCGGACGATACTCTGGACAAACTCGCCATAAGGAGCCCTTTCCAACCGACTATAACGCAAAACATAGGAATATTTATTTGAATTGAGTAATCATGTCATGTCAGAATATCATTGAGTACTCTTTATTTTTCATTTATTCAACCTCATGTCATTTCAAACCTGTAAAATATTTAAAAAAATGTTGTTAGCCAAACAAAATCGCTCCTGTTTGACTTCCACTATATGGACACCACAGAGACATTTCACAAAATATCTTCTTTTGTGTTCAAAAGAACAAAGAGTCAGATCCTCAATGACACATTTAGGTGAACTTTTACACAATCATCGGAAGAACAGTGGACTGACGTACTTGACTCTTGTCACGATGTATTCGTTGGAAACTCTTGCTCAAGGACAGGTTGTGGCGAACAGAGTTCCTCCAGCCACCCGAAGCTTCGCTGTAATAGGGGAAGTTGTCGACAATCCACTCATAAATTCCTTTCACAGGGAGTCTCTTCTCTGGTGAGTCTTCAATTGCCATGAAGATGAGACTACTAAAAGAGTACGGGGGCTTCGCGGGGCAGGCTGGTAGTGACTGGGCAGGAATTGGGTCTAGGATCTGAGCGTTGACTCTGTGCAGGGGCTGCAGGGGTAAGAGGTTCCCTCTTTGATGCAGCCAGCTAAGGCAGGTCAGGTCATCCTGATCAAATGCTGTTGAGGGACTAAGGCAGTGTGACCCTCCGTATACCTGAGGGGTTGATGAGGAGAGGAAATAAGAGGATGGGATGGAAGGGCAGGGGGTGGTTGGGGAGAGAGGAAGAGAAGCAGGCTGTGGAAGTGAGGGGATAGAGACAGGGACTCTGGATGATTCCTGGGGATGTTCAGAGGATAATGGGGTGGCAGCGCTTGTGTGTTTATCTCCATCTGTCTTCTAGCTGCAGGGAACAGGTCCACACATTTACCTGCTGAGCTGTAGATAATATATGAGCCTATATAATAACACAAACATCAAGCTCACACATGTACATGAAGTATGTGACAATGAGTATATTGCTATTGTCCTTCTAAATCCTTGTAAAATGTATTGTATGTTATAAATCACTATTAATGGCCCTTTATGTTTCTCACTGGGCTTTGCAAATATCTTTACAAATTAAAGATATTGTTTAAAGAAATGTTTTTTTTACATTTCCTGAAAAACTGCGAATTTAGACATATGAGAAGGACAGCAAAGGAAAAAAAGTCTAAAAGTCTGCTAAAATGTTCCATTTAAACTTTTTATAGTAGAAGCCAGATTTACAAGCAATACTTCCTTTCAAAACTACATGAAAAAAACTATGAAGGTTTTGAAACCAGTGAAGGTTGCTGGAAACTCAGCCCCCTCCCACAGAAGTCAAATTCCTTTCCAAATTCACTAAGAACACAGAGAGCACAAGTAAGTAAATGATTAAAGTAAACGATTGAGCAGCCAACCAACCAAGTCATAATATACCAATTCAGTCTGTAGGCTAATAAACTAACACGGAATATAATACTTAAATTATGCATTAACTGCAATTAGATATACTGATCTAAAAACATAAGAGCATTACAAATGAAGATTCTACTACTACAAACATTAACACAGAAAACCACATGGTCTATGCACCTGAGAAAATGGCGCAAGAATATTAGGTTACATTTGGAATAATAACCCAAGCATTCATTCTCGCGTGGACCTTTTATGTCATGACAAAAGAGCAAAACAAGAGCGAAAAGCTTACCGAAACAGGAACGTTTGAATTTACAATAAGTAAACTTCAACTCTGAACTCTTACAGATGAAAAGTTTCGCAAAAAAAGTGTTGAAATGTCTTTAAAAGCAAGTGCTGTGTATTGCACTATCCCGCTCCTGTCTGCGTTGTCCTTTCTCACGTTTCCTTGGAAACCAGAAGGACGCGTTGCAGCCGGCTCGACCCCTCCTTAAAGACACACTCGGCACTGAAAGATCCATAAACGCGATTAATTTGATCGTGTTACGACCCTTGATACTTGCTATTTGTGCTGTTTTACATGGAAACGCATTTTATATTCATTTTACACTCTTGTGTCGTTTAGCGCAGTGTTTAAAGCACACAACTGCAAACGCAATACAATGCGGCACACAATAAATCCTTAAATTCCCAAACCCCACATGCAACAAAAACATGAAACCGAACTGCTTTGTTGTATAGATATTGTGCAAAAACACTTTGGGATTGTAGAAAAAAGTGCAAAGGAAACGAACAGATACAATACATTTAACAGCGTAGTAAAATAATGGAAAAAAACAGCGCTGAAACAGATATTAAAATTCTAAATTATGGAATTTATTTAGCTTTAAAGAAAACACTGCTGTTCATGCACAGAAAACCAAGAAGGAAGGACACTTGAGTTGACCGTGTGTTCACCAATTACACATCGAACAAAAATCACCACACAGGGCAGATAAATTAGCATGCCTCTTAAAAAGGAGTGAGAGTTTTGTGTCACTATGCAGCAAGGTTAAGTCACAAGAGCGCCCGAACAATCCATCTGTTAATATCAAACCTCCTCCACGTGAAGACGGCAAAACACAATCTGGTAAAAATCATTTTTAACATTTAAATGTTTTTTAACATTTGATCTGCAAATGGCTGCAGATAGAGCTAATATAAGAGATAGTTGTGGTGTCCATCCCGAGCATTTCATAGGTCACTTTTTTTGTACCAATGCCAACATATTGAGGGTTGCATCCACACCTGTCCAACATTGCATTAGGTCATTTTTAAGTTCATTTCCATTCAGTACACTTTTATGCTGTAGGTCATCTGACCAAATGAGCGGTGAGCCAGTAAATGATGATTGGCTGAAAGGCAGCAGAAGCCACAGTAATGTACAAGCGAAAGCGGGGCTTTACACTCGCTCCTGCACCTATGGAGTCTGCTGAGATCGAAGACAAGATCTTCATTTTCAGAGAACGCACCTAGAGAAAAACATATTTGCACAAAAAACTGTTCTCAAAATACATATTGAAGTAAAATTTTTGTTAAATAGACTATGAAAATAACATGTTCATGTTTAGTAAACTATCAAATTCTTTAGTCTGGAATGGTACTTATTATATATAATATATATATACACAATGACAGAATATGTAAGAGATGACAATTTAGTTTCATCCCTCTGAACACATTCAAAAGTTTAAAATAATACACAGATCTTAAACTTCAAGTTTTTAAACTTAAAACAAAAGGCCACACTTTCTAAGGAACCCTAGAAATACTCACAATAAAAAACATCAGGGCGCAAGAAGACCAAGCAAGAGCAACATAGTATCCATCACTACCAAACAGCAATCCACACAATACTGTGAAAATCATCCTACGAAACAGAAAGAAAACAACGAAACCATGATTCCTGCTGCTTAAAAACAACGGACCAGTGTACAAACACAACACAACTATGAAACATACCCCACATATTTGTATCCACTGTAGGCAAGAAGATCAAACGTTGAGAGATCTGTGTGAACTGTGAGCAAGTAAAGACTAAGCAACATTACAAGAACCTCAATGATGATCCAAACCAGAGCTGTGCTTGCACACAACCCCAGAACCTCTGGGCTGAACCTGACAATGAAGAGAAATTAGAACATTATGATGTCGTACAGTAAACTTATGAATGCAACAACTAATACGATTACTGACATGAATGTGTTTATATTACTTTTATGCGTGTATGTGTTATTTTTATTTTGTTCCAACTTTTTAAACTCTTCTCCCCCAAAAATATTTTCACTTACCGTTTTTGAATTCCTAAAGCTATTCCAGCCAGTAAAATATAGGTGATGAAAGACATTGCTAGATGGAAAAAAAACAATTAAAAAAAATCAGCAGTACATAATCATAAAATTATTATGTTTTTTGAGATTATGATTATTTACTAATATTTCTAATAACTGTCAGTAGAGCAATTTATCAGGTTGTTCATAAATAAAAAATGAGAATTACTAGGTATGTAGAGATCTGGAGCATTGACATCATGACGAGGTGTGAGAGGAGTGTCTCTATGATAACGCACTTCCCAGTCCTGATAATAAAAAGCATCATAATATTCAGTGTCAATTGTATTTTTGTTGGCAAAATCTTTTCAATAAATCTGAAACGCATTAATGGGTAATGCAGGATAAATTTGACTTTTAAATCACAGTAACTTTTAGTTACAGTAACCAGACACAGACACATAAGTTTAATATTAAAAAAGATTTAGTATGATTTATTGTCATTGGAAGACCTAAATTGAACTGGTTGAAATTAAACAATTATTTTTTTTAAATCCAAAACCCTTTGAATATATATATACCTGATGTGTATATGGGAACATGAGAAGCAGCAGTTTCTTCATAACATATTTGGTATCAACTGCAAAGAAATACTTCAACTTGTTCATCGACATGAATCGGCTAAACTGCAGAAAAGATAACAGGGAGTACACAATTAATCACACAACAAAACAACCTTAAACTATACAGTAATGTACCTAAAGTGTTAACTGGGTCTGCAACATTATAATAGTTTTGTGCACCTTCTCAACAGGTTAAACATTCCATCTCACCTCTTTGTTTACCATATCCTTGCCTTGATTGGCAAGTGTTGAGCCGTACATCATGGCAGCGTTGGCCATTGGATCTGCAAACAGGTTGCTCACTCCGGGTTCTTGTCCTCCTGTGGCTGCCCCTGTCATATTATAACCTGAATCATAGTAGTTTTGGTTGTTCATGGGTGGAGACCCTGAGCTGGTGTCATCAAAAAGAAGAGGACCTCCGGTAGGTGGAGACGCTCTGGCTCTGGGTTTTGCTGCAGATAAAACAGATATGTACAGAACAGACTTCCAAAGAGAAATGACTGACAAAGTTCTCTCTACAATGTCTCTTGTATATTCACTGTAATCACTATTTGTCGCACACATACCAGGACTAGAACATATGTTTTCATTTTAGCCTTGCTTAGATTTGTCTGTGATGTGGCATCTACTAGTTGCACGTGGTCACGTATTTTACACAAAACGTCATCAAGCGAAGATGTCTGTTGTTCTTTGCATCATACTTTGGTGCCAAACATCTTATAATCATCTAATGCTTTTATAGTACAATATGTCGCCCACATATGTCAGGTAAGTTAAGCACAACAATCTCTTGGCAAGTTGTTTATTACGTACTTGCCCGGTTTCCATGATGTTGAAAATCCATCTTCTCTCCCACTTTGAATAAAAAATATATAAATGGATTAGCTACACAACCACCAAATAAATCTGCAATTCAATATAGTCAATTTCACCACTTATATGTATTGTTCCTGATATCAGCATCAGACCAATAATATACTAGCTTGCTACGTGGCTACACTTAAATATGAGCAACAAAACATGTCAGATTATTCTTAAATGTAGCGTAAAAGTAATCAACATAACATATAATCTTATGTGGATATACGCGATCGGCAGTCATTTAAAATATACGTTTAAAATATTCATTTATAAGTAAATTCGAAGGCTAGCAGCATATACTCACAGGTACACCTTAACCCTTACGCCCACCTCGCTTGCTTTTCATTGGCTGATGAGATATGTGCCTGCGTGGCAGAGAAACGAAACATAACCATTGCATTGGTTAAAACCACGATTACGTGTGGCGCTTCTACGTTATGATTGGCTGTAGACAGAGTCAATCAACAAAGGTACTGCGTATTTTATGAGGTAAAATAAGACAAACTCAGTGCGGTTATTGAGTTCTTGTCCATACGGTAAAGGAAATATAACTGTTTATTTCCTTAAATAATGTCAAGAAATGTCGAGCGTTACAGTGACTTAACTAAACAACAAACAGACACACAAATAGCAAGCAAATTAATACATTTTCAACAGAGGACACAGAAAAAGGTTTGAGTGTAATCATACATTTCAGACCCAAACTTTTGTTGTAATGAAAAGCACTTTACAGGTTCAACTTAATGACAATTCTCTGCGTTTATGTTGTAAAGTGTTAATATTATTATTTCCACGTGTGCTACGACACAATGCATAAACCAAGAAAAAACTGCATGATTTTCATTTTGTGATTTACATTTTCACCACTTTTACAGTATTATTTTAACATTCAATTAAATTTTTCCCACTGGTCACAACCGATGACTTAAAATAGGTCCTGTGTGCATGATTTATATGAGAGCGATGTTATTTATTAATCCAAAGTAGATACTGACATGATGTCGGTATGTTATATTATTATATTATATTATTATACTGTTATTCTTTTCTTCTTTAAAGTTCTACTATTTTCAGTATTTTCAGTATTTTTAACTTTTTTAACTTATTTCACATTGTCATAAACTAGAAATAAATATTAAAATGTTAGAGTAACTGTTTATTCCATCTGTGTTTTCTTTTTCATTTCAAATACATCTACATACAATGCAACATAAAATACATTTTTCTTCACAGCTCTTAAACTAAATTGTAGCCAGTGCAATTAAATGGGTTTTATAAAGACATATTTCTTTTCTTTCTCACTCTGTATGTACTAGCTCTAAATAAAAGAAAACATTCAAACAGACTTAATCCACTTAATTATACTTAATTCCACAGTGTGTGCGAATTATAAGTCCTGTAACTCATTATCTCCCAAAAAAGAACTAGCAACAATTTTGTGATCAATAGAAAGACAGTTTCAAATGTTTTACATATTTGCCATAGGTGTGTGTATTATTTGGGGAGTGCCGTAATTTAGTGTCCATTACATGCAACATTGAGTGCTTGCATCAGTACCAAACCTTCTGGTAACAGCAAATCTAATTAGCTGAGATGCACCTTGTTCGCATGTCAAGGCATGTTCCAGAGGATTGCATGAGGTGTGTCATCACAACATTCCATACTTCTGAGGTCATAATTCACTTAATATTGAACTAATTCTCTGGTTACAACCGGATCTGGCTAGCAGAGATCTTAGATGCAACAGTTATATAATTTGAAAAGATGAAGAAGTAATGACAACGGGAACAGTGACATCTTTCCCAAGGAAGTTGACTAATTCTCAAACACTGTGAGTGAGGAAATATATGATAGCCTATCCAACCCTTGTGGTTTTATTTTTACAAACATTGTTTCACAATCAAAATGTACAGAGTACAATGAAATTTTGAGCAGATAAAAAATTGACTCATAATGATAATGAAAAGAAGCAGACGTTAAAGGTAGAAACAGAGCATGGATAATGGAAATACAATTGAATATTTTTGTTGAATGTAAATACGAAGCTAACATTTCTGTGACAAAAAAAGTATCACTCAAAATATACCAGGGTGCATGTCTAATTACGTTGAATCATTTCCTATTTTATAGCTGTAAAGATGATTTAGCAGTATAGTGTGAACCAGTGAAAAGAGTTGTATGACTTCTCATTCATTCTTGGCATGGTTTCACTCCACAACACTCTAATGTGGTCTCCACTGGAACGTGCTGAAACCTAAGTAGAGTGAAACATCACTTTCGTATTTACTCATCGAACAAGTACTTGAACTGGCAAGCATGACCAATTAAATGTAAAACAAATACTGCTTACTAGATGTTAAGCTAAAACCTGCTGCAAGTGTATGAAAAATGTGTTCAGCAAGTTTTTCAAACTGAAGCACTGAATAATTAAAACAGCAACAAGGTCAGTCTAATGTAAGTTTCGATACAGAGCTGTGATAAAGCAGTTATGACTGGCTTAGTAAAGGAGTTCCCGGAAAAATCCAAATATGGTCATTTGCGTCATCTTCCATGTGACCGTACGTCATTCAATAGGCTGGCAGCACCATTTCCCGTAAATTGGGAGGGGCGAAAACTGTGCGGCCCTTCATCACTTATTTATATTCTCGAGAAGACTGGAAACCAACAGTCTTGTTGTGTCGTAGAAGTTAATTTAACAAATGATAAAAATTTATTTGAACATGTTCTCAGTAGTTGTACGCAATGCGAACGTGGACAGTTACTTCTAAACTCCCCTAAGCGCTCCGTGGTGGATTCTACCGTTTTCCCGCAACAAGGTGGATTTTCAACTCGCTTTTGAATTTAGCTTGAGCTGTCATTGATATAAGGACGAAGGCTCGGTGGCGAAAGCAGACGCAGTTAAGGAACAGTAACCCAGAGAGTTACAGATTTCGTCAACTCACTGTTGTTGGATTATTGAACGGTTAACGGCATACATGTACAACTACGGAAATCTAGGCAGAGGAATCGACCGGACCTTCCCAGATAACAGCTCTGGATCAGGATCGAGCTCTGCGTCCGTCACTAGGTCAACCTCTGTGACATCTCAACAACAACAGGTGAGCATCTTTTATCTTACATATCTCATGAACTTTCATATGTTAGAATTTGAATGTTCTTTTTAAATAAATATTACAAAATGCATTTTTTTTTATGCTTTATACACCTGGACAGGTGTCTGGTATTCCTTTTACCGATAACCAGTTACGTTCATTTACAGTTACAGTAACATTTGAGTTGTACATGACCCACTTATTTGAACAGAACAAAATAGTGAAAATAATTAAGAAAACAATGATGGTGATAATGTGATATAGGTCGGAAAATATATTTATGAGTGTGTTGTGTTTTTTTTTTCCCTCTGTATATTCAAAACAATCTTTTTTATCACAATGATGATGAATACGCAGTAACACATTTACCTGTTCTTTAAAGCAGAAGTATTCTGTGGCAGGATCCAGTCATTTTGTGCCCAGTCTCAATGCTATAACTTCAAACCAGGACCTTCAATGGATGCTTCAGCCCTCTCTTATGGGCACCCCGGGGCCATCCAGGGGACTGCGACCCTCTTACCCCCTTCCACCAAGAGTACCATCCATGAATCCTCAACCCACCCATTCACATCTATCCCGACCAGGTGTTATAAGAGCACCTATAGGGATTGGAAGCTCAACACAAAGCAGACCTGATGACCATGTAAGTAATCAGCCTGTGGGTCTGTTCTTGAATCAAAGGAGTCCTGGTGACTCGTGGCGGCAGACCATGACAGCATGATTTGTCATCACGGTCACCTGTCAGCAGCCGACTTAAGCTGCGCTTGTACTTCTCGACATGACACATTTGAAAACAAAAGTGTGCAAGAATCAGAGAATGTGTAATGTACTGTTGTGAGTCGGTAGGGTGAATACATGACCTGGTTGTACTTAAAGTACATCTTACTGATACCTGTAGGGCGTGTAGGGCGTCTCAATTAAGCTTGTTTGGGAGAATGAGTGAAGTATTTAGCTGTAAATGTTAATTGGGTATATGTATGAACAGGACATACATATTATAGGCGCTATTTCCAAAATTTTATTTGAGGAGACATGACAGATGCTCATCCAATATTAACCCGTGAAATTTGTCTGACTCATTCATCCAAGTCTTGGGCACTATAGGGGTGACACAATAAAACAGGAAACGGGATATCATGTGATTCACTGGAGTAGAATCATATGACTCATACCTGAGTCACTCGGGTGTTTGCAGGTGATTCATCAAAATTAGAGCAGAAAACTGCACATGATGCACGCATGAAGTTAACAACCCAATCAACTTAATTAACCAAATAGCCGATCAATAAAATGATAAGAAAGTATTTACAGAAAGAAATGAGAATTTAAAATTGCCTGATGCATTTAAAGCTAAATAAAAAATCACATCCACTAGATGGCAGTATTTCCACAATATTATATGCTATTTAAAATGTCAGCTAAGCAGTTGTGTTTTTAAAGTCAGGTTTAATAATCCAATGTATATTTTATTACATATGTCAAAGTGGTCATTGTAAATCCATTGTAAACCTTGTTTTATCAGCTATCTCACGAGGAGCTTGAGAGGCGCAGAATTAGAAGAGAACGAAACAAAATGGCTGCGGCCAAGTGCAGGAATCGTCGACGGGAACTGACCGACACATTGCAGAGTGTAAGTTTATCCTCTCTCTTCATGTACACTGTGGTCACAACTGAGAACAATTTAATGAAAAGTAAAATCAAAACCCTGGACCTAAATTAAATTCATAATCTCTTCCTTCCAGGAAACTGACCAGCTGGAGGATGAAAAATCACATCTGCAGAAGGAGATCGATAATCTTCAGAAGGAAAAAGAGAAGCTAGAATTGGTACTCGAGGCCCACAGACCCATCTGCAAAGTCCAGGACTCGGACTCTGATTCTGACTGCAACGCTGACCTCCCTGGCCTTAGTGGAATCAAGATCGAGCCCGTGGACCCAGATCTTCCCGGACCTTCTGGAAAATCAAAAAGTCACATTAAGCCTTATAAACCCAAGCCCAAAATAACCATCCCGCCTCCACCTTCTGTTGCCAGCGCACCCATGGAATCTGAGCCTCTTCATACCCCTATCCTCATCTCTACTCCTTCTCTTACTCCTTTTACAGCCAGTCTGATGTTCAGCTATCCCTCTTCTTCACTAGATACCAGCTCTGCCGCTTCATCTCACATATCTGCCTCTCAGCAAGGTATCAGCCACACTCAAAACCCGCAGCCGTGTAGCATTGCTCACCGTCGTAGCAGCAGCAGTGGCGATCAGTCAGATCATTCTCTTAATTCACCAACCATCCTCACCCTTTGATAACTCATCTGCTACATGTGAAACAAGTGTTTTAGTTGTCCATAAGTGTCCTTACTGGCTAACTAAGTACAACAATTAATGATTGAACGGTATTGTGTTTGATTTCAATAATAGGAATAATGAACACAAATGCAATATAAGAGGCGCACATAAGTTAAATGTAAAACGTATCTTGTGAAAGAATGATCTGACCAATGGCGGATGGAGAGAATTGCCAGGAAGCTTGGTTTGGTGATGATAGTGGCGGAGAAATTTTCCTCTTAACCTTTCAGACATGAATATGTTTTGTAAAGTTAGATGTGAAGGAATGTTTCATGTGGTGTGAAAGACTGAAAGCATTTCATCACTGTCCTGTTATGTAACACAGGAAGAATGACTGACTTTAAAGGCCTTAAAATTTGACTGTATTAGCATTCATAATAGTATTATTGGAATATCCATTTACTTCACATATTTATTTCATATAGATTGGTGGTGGTACTGTTCCAGTAAAATGTCTGGCCTGGAAGTAAGCTGTTTAGTGTTTGCTGTGGGAACTAGTTAGTTTTTGTAAGCACAATCCAGATCTATCAGTATCCGTCTCTTCAGGAAGGGATGTGATTTGTGTACTTTGGCTAAGCAGAAGTGTGTTCCAAACAGAAAGTTATTTATTGTTTTTTACAAATAAAGAAATGGCAGAGCCACAATTAGAGACAGTATAATAGTATAAACAGAATAAAATTATTTTTGTTTTGTTACTCAATGTTTTTAAATAATACGAAGTTATACATATTGTTAATAAGCTAGTTCTAATGAAACTGCAGGGAAACTGCACTCTACCTGTTTTCAACATAACACTGGGAATGTGCACTTCAATGAGTTTCCCGTTACACTGGTTGCATAGTTACATGTTAACTGAAAATGTTACTCCACATCACAGTACAGCAAAGTTGTATTATGTTCACAGGCCAGTATAGGTAATCTATTAAGATCTACACTTTATGCTAAACAAAGTACACTTTGTTAGACTCTACCAAGGCTTGACCACAAAGTATAGATTTGTATTTATTTTTGAAAACAGTGTATTTTTTAAATGATACTTTATACTGATATGTTTGTTCTTTCATATTGAGGACTGTTTCATGCTATTTATTGTCTAATAAACAGTCACTGAAAGTATGTGCTGCTAATGGAATCATTTGCATGAACGGTGTACTTCTGTGCTATTTTCTTAACTACTTGGGTGCCTTGACAGTAGGGTTTTCATTCATTTGTATGAAAAAAGACGCAGTAATACGTGGCACCTAAAGAGACTGCATTGGTTACTAAATTTCAATGGGAAAACAGATGAATAATAAGGCATAACTAAAGAACATATTGGAAAGTGAGTCCTACTCAAAACACTTTGTGCGAAGAGGAAGAAGGAGCAAGCGCACTGTTTCCTCCTAGGATGTCCTGATGACATCACTGAAACTTAGAAAGTCAAATACTGCACAGATTTGCCTTCTGAATGAAACAAGATGCCAAACTTCTAGACTGTCATATCCCCAGCAGTGTCGATATTTATTGGATATACAGCCGTGGAAAAAGTTAAGAGACCTTTTAAAAGACCATTTTCAGTTTTTCTGAATTTACTATTTATAGCCATGTGTTTAGGAAAATTGGTTCTTTTGGTTTCATTCTGTGAAGTTCTAACAATCTTTCTCGTAAATTTTAAATAAAAATATTGTTTCTGTTTGCATTTATTTGCAGAAAATGAAAACTGGAGAAACTGATCAAAATAAACGTAAAGATGCTCTGCTCATTGAAATTATGTTGTCTGTTTGGTGCTAGAAAGTCATCTGATGGGGCAAACTTAAAATGATTCATCTTTCCTTGGCACGACAGACATGATATCATTTAAGGATGGACGCTTATCAGCATACACTCTGGAATTCAAGAACGCAATGAAATAAATTACAGATAAATGGCCTGGAGAAGAGAAGAATGTATCAAACACAACAAACAGGCAGAAGCAGTTGAGGGAACTTCCTAAAATAGAGAGCAAATGAGAAAAACATGATGACCGTTTTTCTTCACAATGAGTCTTCTGTTATCGTTCTGATTTCAAGTGAGTCACTTGGAGGTGACTCTGAGAACATGAGTTTGTGCTGGGTGAACCAGCAAGCACATGGTCTGGTGAAAGGATCTCTGTTTGCCCTGCGGGTTGAAAGTATTACTGTTGTTACAGTATTCTAAAAATAATCTAATGGAGTTCAGGTGTAGTGTTGTATTATCTGACTACGAATTTTCCTTCTACATGTAGAATGAAAGATACACACAAAGAAATTGGTGTCTCAGTCAAGTGTATTTAAAGCTATGTCCTTCATTCCGAGCATAGCCTTAAACAAAGCAAAGGCTAGTAAATCAGAGAACTGGGTCTGGTCTAAACCATTAGAATCTGAAGTCATTGAAATAATACTGGTCATGATATGATTTAAACATATACAACAGAGGAATCTTATGTAGAAGGGGTTTTGTAGTATGCAACAAATACAAGAAATCCAACAAAAGTTGACTATAATAGCAATACCTATCACAATATTTTAAAACTAATTACATATGTGTCAATGTTGTCCTGTCCCAACATCGGTGTGTCATGTAAAGATGTTAAAAGTAACAGTTCAACACAAAAAGCTTTGTACAGTACAGCTGTGTTATGCCATAAGGTAGGGTTAACGCGAAATGTTTTGTTAAGTGGAGCACACATCACTACATCTAGTCAATTAAATTGTCCAGTTCAAAACAAACAAACAAAAAAAAATCCATACAGTAAAAAAGTGTTAATAACGTGCATTTCCAGTGAATCACTGTCGGGCCTCCAAAATACAGCCATCATTTACATCTTAATACACAAAAATCAATCTGATCTGCTTGCAATAGAGGCTTTGCACAATCCTTTGATACTTCTGCATCGCTGAAAATGATTCAGTGCTTTAGTAAATGATCTTAAACAGACCACTACATAGTATATATGGCTCTAATCGGTTTAAAAATGTGAATCTTTAAAGATTCAGGATTTATTTCAGCCCTGTCGTAGTGCATCATTAGGAGAAACATCAGCCCGTGAACAGATCAGTGCACAGTTAAACCTGGTTAAAGTTAGCAGTATGGTTAGTTTCTCCCAATGTTGTTTAAAATGTTAACCTTGAAACCTATTTTCCTACAGCCTATAAGAGATGAGTGAAACTCTTCCAGCAATAAACATACATTCAAATAATGGTACTTATATTATAAATGGCATTGATTAGGTCAAGAAATCCTATTTGGCAAGCAATACTGTTAAAATACATACATATACATTTAGGCCCAGTTTCACAGAGTTTATGCCTGGACTATGCCTTAGTTGAATTAAGATATTTAATTTGCTTTTACAAAAATGCCTTAGACAAAAACTATGGCACTAACATATCTTAAGATATTTCTGGGCGAGCTATATTCAGTTATGACAGGTCAAACGTTAAGTTTAGTCTGGGACTAGCCGCCTTGTCAGTGAAACCGGGTCATAATGTACAGTATATGTATTAATTAGTCTATCAAATTGCAGATTTCTGTGAAAGTGTGAAGCTTAAAACTACTTTCGTTCTGCTTGCCAACCTAAGGACATTTTGCTGTAAAGGTGACCAACTATAAAATGCAATTGATGAAACGTATGGCATCAAAAGGCCATGAGTAAACTAGCCTACGTCATGTCTATTTCCACTGAAATAGCTGAGATGCCGTTTCAGAAAATGTAAACTACTTCGCCTCTCTGAGTTTGCAGACGTACAGTCAGTTTCAGCATAAAAAGAGAAGGTTAAAGTGGTATGGCTGTGCTCCACTCCCTCAGTCCGGTGAACACACCAAGTGCAGTTGGTCTGGACTTCCCACACTCCCAGTGCTCGAGCTCCCATCACCCAAGTCTCGGGAAACCATACACGGTATGTTGAGATCCGTAGAGCCACCCGGGCTGGAATCACTTCTGCTCACGCACTCTTCCTCGAGCACCAAACACAGTTCCTTCAGATCCAGATTCTCCTTCACCAGGCCGTCTTGCATCCGCTCCAGATCGGCGAGTTTCTTGAGGTATCCGCCGAGGTCCTCTCGCATCACTTTGGCCGCGTGATTGCCGAAGAGTTGCCACTCTCGCGCGAGCTTCTTCACTTTCAGGCGGTCGTCGTCCAAAAAGCAGCACAAATCTCTCAGTTCTTGGTTCTCCTCTTGAAGCCGCTGGTTGATGGTTTTGAGTTCCCTGATTTCGAGCAGATGTCCCTGCAGTTGTTTATTGACCTCTTTGATCAATCGACCGCGCTGAATCAGAGCTGACATCTTTTCTGATTCTTCCCTGCGCAGTCGGTTCACGAGTTCCTCCTTCGAGCACGCCAGCAAGTCCTCATCAGACATCTTAGACAGCTCCCGGTTCAATACTTCACTGTCGCTCCCCATTCTGTACAAAAAGTCACCGGTAATACGCCCAAAAAAATGCCAGGAGTTTAATATGACAGCGGATGCACCATCTGTTATCTTGTCGGTCGTATGAGGCACATGGGATGTCAATCGCTTTCAATTGATCGCAGCATTCCTCATCCAGGCACGAGCAGAACGGTGCATTTTCTCTATATAAAGGAGGAAAAATACAACGCACAATTCTTTGTAACGGACCTTTCCACCATTTTGCACGATATAAACATCAAAGTCGGTACCAGATGAAACCCTAAACAGGCCTACCTCTCTCCTCGCGCATTAAAACGTAACCGCCGACATTAATTTCGCATCCATGCAACATAAATTCGTATAATTTCACGATTTATAGAAGCAGGATCGCATTGGTTCCTCCTCTTGTGTTCCTCACATCAGCACAGAGGTTTAAAATAATCCTCGTGCAGCATCTCTTCTGTATTATCAGGGATCACAATGTCCGCGCTTTTATCGTTCCTCTCTTGGCTCGGTCTCTGTCCGCCCTAAAGCCTGCCAATGCATTCTCTTCGATAACCTCAATTATTTTCGACTTGATAAAAAAATCTCGGAATCTCAAAATAAACGATGTTTGGAAAAGGCGTTGTAAACACGCAAAAATAAATAAATAAGAGTCGCAATATAGGGCAGCCTGGTTGTGTCGCTACCTGCGATTGGTCGGTTTTATAAAGTCAAAGACATCGGAAAATCCAAAACAACGAGGTTGAAATGTTTGTTAAAAGACGGCGTACTTCGTGCTTAATTCCTGAGGAATTCGTGGTGATTTTCCTTGAGATTAAGTGTTTCCTTTGGCGATGGTGGTGGTTGGGGAGGCAGTGATGTCTTCCCCATCTCCTGCTCTCCTCCCCTTTCTCTCCTGTGCACCCCTCCCCTCTTCCCTTACAGTAAAAATACGCACTTTTCTGTAGATCAGGGAGTTTCCCACATAATTAAAAACAAAGCAACACATATTCTGTTTCTGATCTTTAAAGCTTTGTGAGATACTTCTAATACAATGATGGTACATAGTTGATGCCATTGATGTTTGGATCGTAAAACAACCTGGATAAAGTTTTAACATGTCCAGGATGAGACGGCATGCACAATGGTCACACACAAAACGAACGGAAACCGGTACAAAAGGCTTTTCTGTGCTTTAACCAATGGTATTTAGCCACATCCTTCCGGCCAGCACTTCAGCACAATTGCTAACACGAGGCCGTAACAATGTGGGGTGTTAACCGTGGCCAGGGGTGAGAGGGGGGTTGCTGGACTGAGAATGAAAACAGGCCAGAGTTTAGGATAAATGAGAGGGAGGGTTAAACGATAGCATGCAAGGCACTGGGGGAGAGGCGTGGAACAAAAAGAGTGTGTCAAAAATACACACATGATCTTCTGTGGTTTTAGTGAGAGTTAATTGCAATCTGGATGGGAAAAGTTTGGGATTTTATAAGATTCAACCTTTACCCGGAAGATTATGGAAGTATACTAACATTGAAATGTGTTTATTTAAGACTCACTTGTAAATGCATCTGCGATTAATACAAATCCCTTTGCCATGCAGTGACTGAAGCACACTATGTGATGTAATAACATGTCCAAAAATATTACATTATGATATATTAGTTAGCCCTTTTGGGAATGTAGTTTTTAAATGTGCAGTGATTTGTCATAATGAGAAATAAGAATTCTTTTTTCAAACCTTTGCATGTCTTACTAAGGCAGTATATTACTGAAAAAGAGGACATTTCCCCTAGATACTGCTCAAAGGCACAGTACAGTACTTACAGTAAATTGATCTCATTAACTCTTCAGTTTCAAGACACATGGATTAAAACGGTAAGCATTTTGTTCTCTAATCACATACTACTGACACCATTACAGTGTATTAAGTGTATTCTCACTTCACCTATGAACTTTAACATCATTTGATCTGTTAAATGATAAATAATCTTTTTATACTCAAAACTTCTTCAGAAATATTACATATTAGCTTTAATAAATGTCTGCACGATTCTGTGCTGTCACTAATAACACTTTTCAGGAAGTATCCCTACTGTGCCATCTCCAAAAAGTATGGTGCAAAATTTTACAAACCGCTTCTTTCATTCTGAAACCTTGGATCTCCATATTTTGTCATTTTTAGTTGTTGCCATAAATAATTGTTATTAGTCCCCCTTAATTTTTGCAACTGGGTTTTGCAAATATCTAACCCATACAATTATTTAAAAGTGCTTTTCCTTTAATATCATGTCGGGTTCTCGAAAAACACTTATTTAACAAAGAAAACACTTTCTTAATTTTATGAGATCTGAGAGATGTTTTTGGATTTTGTTAAGGACGGAAATATCGAAGAAGTACTTGATGTGTGACACTTTCATATAAGTTGAATTATTATAAAGGGTATAATAAACTGGGTTAGATATACTTCCTTGCGAATCTGCTGAATATTTTTAGTTATTAGTTTGCTGTTTTTTCTCTCTCTCTCATTTCTGTCTTAAACTCAAACATGTTATACAAAAAAGTGCTTTCCACTTTGAAAACACAGTATTTAATACTCAAAAAGTACTGTGATTTCTTCTTTATCCTGAAAACAGCAAATTAGACATTTTTTTTCAGAATTTGAAGGTTTCAGAAGGAAAGCAACAAAATAAATATTTCCAGTTAAAAGGTTGTGACGATCAAATTTTTACAATTGAAAAATACAATAATAAAATGAATTACATAATAATGTAAAGTATTATCTCACACTGTAATATAGTATATTAAAATATAAAACATTATTAAAATACATATATCATTATAATCCCATATATGTGAGAGCTCAGAGCTTTTCTACCATAACGGCAATAACATGCAGTAACATACAGTCACGTGAATGTGACGCAATATGACTGCGGCATACACCCGGAAGTAGTAACGATTTCGCGCTGTTGCTGGATGTGAGCTAATGTCTGGATATGACAGCTTGTAACGATTTATGGGATGCTAAAACTGTATGGTCATCCCGACATAGCGATTAATTTATTGGTAACCATTTCGATACATACTTACATTTGTCATGAGCAACTGCTTTTATATAACGTTAGATAGTAACAGAGCTAATCTTGTGACATCTTAAGTTCATTTTGTGGTTATAAACACGTCGTCGCAGTTTGTGACGTTTGTGTCTGGTGTGTCCACATCGGGTTTTATAATAATAGTTACAAACTGCATCGTAATGTTGTATGTCTGTGTTATGAGAGGTATGCTGGTTAAGGCTGCTAATTTAAAAGCTGTTGGTTTGTTTCAGAGAAGGAACAGTCAGTCTTCTACTATAATTTTAATGTCGAATAGTGAGTGTTTTAATCCTATGTTGTCTTAACAGCTTTGTAAATCACACCTACACTGATGTCAAGATGTCTGTGGAACTGGATGTATTTGTTGGAAACACCACCATTATGGACAAAGAGGTGTATCAACTGTGGCTGAATGGATATACAGGTAGAAAATGCTAATATGATCACGAGCTACTGTACTGTCAAATATTAGTAAAATAGAAATATGTTTCTGACATCACAAGTTATTTATGATGTGTTTGCACTCTTAGTGAATGATGCTGTGAAAGTGCGGATAGATGGCGGCATAATGGAGGAGTGTGAGGCGAGTGTAGAAGTCTTGCTCAGTGACACTATGGACCAGTACAGAACTTTCCAGATGTGTGAGAGGCTTTTGCATCACCCAGCTAAACTAGCCAATCAGATTATCTTCCAGATACCACCAGACCGACAAGCCATGCTCATTGAAAGGTGTGCACTGTTATGTGCCTTAACATTGGCTTTGGTTAAGTTTCAATGTATCAAGCTCAATTAATTTGCATCGTCTTTGGAAGGTATTATGCTTTTGATGATGCGTTTGCTCGAGAGGTCCTTGGAAAGAAGCTGTCCAAGGGTACAAAGAAAGATCTGGATGATGTCAGTGCAAAGACAAACATTACGCTGAAGAGCTGCAGGAGACAGGTAGGCAGAATCAAAAGAATCAAAAGACTCAATGGAATGATGCATTTCTCTTCTTCAACTGAACATTATGCCTATGTCCACAGTTTGATAACTTTAAGCGAGTGTTCAAAGTGGTGGAGGAACTCAAGGGCCCTCTGGTGGAAAACATAAGGCAACACTTTCTGCTGCCTGACCAGTTAGCAAGGTAAAATATGAACATGAATTGCTTAAATTATTTTGCTTCGGTTTTAATCTTTGTTTGGAAATACATTTAATGGCTTTTTATATGAATGCCTTTAGAAAGTTCAATATCCGATGGCTTCAATGCTGATAAAGCGCTTTTTCTTTTGTTGAACAATCCTGCCAATGTGTCCTGCAGGGACTATGCTGCGGTAGTGTTCTTTGCCAATAACCGCTTTGAGACGGGTAAGAAAAAGTTGCAGTATCTCACTTTCCAAGACTTTGCCCTCTGTGCTGGTCAGCTTATCAACAACTGGACAGTAGGAGCTGTGGGTAAGACTGATTGAGAATTTCATTTAAAACGCATTAGATTTATTCCTTTGCCCTCTGGAATACTACATTTGGATTGTTGTATCATTGATCTGTCAATTTCTTGTTAAGACTGCTAAAGTGTATTGTTGTGAATGAAAAAAATAAAATTCTGCCATGAAAAATAAACATTTATTAGTACCATATCACTAAGACTTGAAAGGGTAATTGGTATATAGCTTCCAATTGTTTTTAAAGTTTAAACTTATTGAATTTGGCAGCTTCTCTATTGTTAATTCTCAATGGAAGCAGATTACCCTCTGGATATTTGCATAGTTTTTTCGTATCCTGAAATTTCTGACATACAACTCATTTAGGATATTGAATTTTGCATGCAAAAATTGTATTTAGTATAGATTTAGGCCATCAGACACAGTATACGTATATACCGTTAAAGGACCCCTCCATATAATGTCAGAACCCAGATCTTTCTTTATGGATTTATTAATAATGATCACCTGACTGCACATACTCAATTATCCCTTTAGTGCCACATATATAAGTTTTGAAAAAAGCCTTGCCTGTTTTGGGGCATCTAGCCCATATGGTTTAACGATGGATGACGTCAGCCTGACAACCTGTGTAGTTATGTCATAGATTAAACAAATCAAATGTGCTCAGATCTACCCTTTCAAACGGCATTAAATCGTTTCTTTAGATAACATGATGGAAGACATGGATGTTGATCTGGACAAGGAATTCCTTCAAGACCTCAAAGAACTCAAAATTCTAATCACAGACAAAGATCTTTTAGATCAGCACAAGAGGTTTGTTTTCGGCAGTGAGTGTGTGAAATTTATGGTTCTGAATAAATCTCTAAAAATCGCAGTGCGTGATGACTCCCTCCATCTAAACCTTCTTGTCTACACAGTTTAGTGTGTACTGCTCTGCGGGGGAAAACCAATGTCTTTACTGAGATGGAAGCCAATTTTAAGGTCAGCATCTGTCATCTGAAATCAAGCATTTTGTAGTCTGCATTTCACACCAAACATTATTCGTACTGTGTATATGGCGTAATATACATTTCTCTGTACCTTTTTTCAAAACATCTGCTGTAGAATCTCTCAAGGGGCCTTGTAAATATTGCTGCCAAATTAATCAATGCAAAAGATGTCCGTGATTTCTTCATTGACCTTGTTGAAAAGGTAAATGCAGTTTGAAATCTGAATTCTGAGTAAATGTAGTTTGAAATCGCAATCTGAAGTTGCCAGGAGGTCTTAATTGCTTGTTTTTGTTTTACAGTTTATTGAACCTTGTCGCTCCGACAGATGGACATCAATAGACGTGAACCTTTACCTTACCCATTATACTAACTCTGCACATATACTTGACACTTTCAAGTAAGTTTTACTGTGGTGATACACAGTTTCTGAAAACTTGTTATGATGAAATTCTCTTTGTAACCATTAGGGGACATTGTGTGTTATGCATACTGCTTTATGTAGTCAGATTTGTTTCCTGTCCAGACATTTAAGTGGTTGAACCACTGAGGAATGTGGTTTTGTGTTTACACAGGCCAAATCATGACACCCAAAATTGCTTAGAAAGATGTATTTATTTTAACCTGTATGAAGTAAGACTTTATTATGAAACAAAATTTCAGATATGGTGGCAAAAACATATTGCACAAGAATAGAAATGATGGTATGACGAAACAGAATACAGTCTTTTACAATCTCTCTCTTTCTCTCTCTCAGGCACCATGGTGTGTGGACTAGATATATGGGAGTAATCAAAAGTTGCATCCTTAAAATGTACCACGAGTAAAGAATCTCCCTTTACACAATTTCTCTTCATTTCCTCTCTTTGTGATGCGGTCTGGCGTCTGATGTCTTAATTGTCTTTAATTCCCCTGTTTATCATCTTCTTTCTTTAATCCCTTCCCAAATATGTCCCCCCACCAGCTGTCCATCTCATCACCTCCCTACCCTTTTCCTTTATCCTTTTTCATTCTTTCACCCCTTGGCCTCCTGAAGTATATGACTTGCAAATAAACACAGCATGCTTTCCACAGACACTGTCTGCATAGTGTCTTGTTTTAAAACTCTGCTGTGTGTGGGTTTTACTGCTCCAAAACCCATTGACAAAACATGGTAAATGTGTTAATGACTTTGTATTGACGCCATTCTTTGACTTTAATTTGTTTCTTTTTTAGATTAAAGGAATTTACCTTATGTGTGTGTATACATATATATATATATATAAACAATATTGATTTTTAGTATTTATTATTAAAAGTAAAAAAAAGAAAATGCTTTCATTAATTACATTGATTAAAACCAATTTATGCATTTTTTAGTGAACACAAAAATTTTAAGTTGCCTCAATCGACCTTTTTCACGAGCCTCTGATGAGGCGTTCAACGGTCTTCACCTGCATTAATCTACAAAAGTTTTTTATATTTTCATTAAAAAAAATGTTTATAACACCATACTTTCTACTATATTACCATTGCATCAAATTCCAAAAAAATTGTAACGCTACTGCGAGGTGGTTTCTTATACAGCGTCTATGGAAGTCACTGTAAATTTCATCCTCTCTTTTGACTGAAGTTTTAGACTTAATTAGTAAAGTAAAGTAGTGAGAACATTACCGTTGAGTTTTTCTTTTGCTAACTGAGCAAATGAGAATGCAAAGAATATATTTGTGGCTATTTCCCATTCACCGCCATAGAAGTTTACCCAACTATGATGACTTCTGCTGTTGATAAACCAGGAAATGTGAAAACGGTCCCTTTCTATACAAGAAAATTCCTGACGTGAAATTTCTGATGACAGTGATCTCTCTTCTACTGTATACAGAAAATGGCTGCCTCAAAATTCTGTTATAAATAGGGCCATATAAAAAAAGTCACACTGGTTTTGAGGATGAGTACACGATGATAGCTTAAATTTTCCTTTTTTTGGTGAAATGACTAACCCAAACATGACAAGTGATGTTGTGTTTCGAACATGTGAGCCTATTGTAGATTGTGGTGTCATGGACCTAAGCACGTCTTGACCCATCTGGCTTGAACCAGAACAAGTGGGTGGATGACACACTGATGGGTGCAAGTCTGTGTGTGGACCCACGGGGGGCTGGAAAACGGTAGGGGTGAACAATTTATTGGGCCTTGGTGCCATAATGTGTGTTTTGGCAGTAACAATTTGTAATGACAGCTGTCAGCCTCACCACACCACCCAGGCTTTTTGGGACAAGTGTTGGAATAGCAAGCAGATTGCTTTAGCCTTTTGTGGTTTTTGATGAAATTGGAATGTCATGCCTCCAACACCAGAATTTGCAATCTTTTCACATGCCAACTGTTTTAAACTAAACATAATCAAATAACATTCTTTGATTTTTGACACTCTTAAGAGCCAATGTCCGCCTTTAAGGGATAATTCACCCCCAAATTTAAATTCTTTCCTCATTTATTCACCCTTATGTCTTTCCAAACGTTTGCAACTTTAATTCTTCTACAAAACACAAAAAAGATATTTATAAAAAAAATGTTAGTAGTCAAACAAAATTGCTTTTCATTGACTTCCATTTTATGGACACAAGCTAATGAGACATTTCTGAAAAATCTTCTTTTGTGTTACACATATAATGTCCAAATTTTTAACAAGGTGAAGGTGAATGAAGTGAACGATGACTGAATTTTTATTTTAGGTGAACCTTCCCTTTAAGTGCTTCTACCCAACAAAAAAAAACATAACAAAACTGTTATTTTATTTTTATAATTTTTGCAATATTTTTTTACATGATTTATTTTGAAGTGTAGAGTAAAATAAAAATTTGTCTATGTCAAAATATAAAGGCTTATCAACATTTAAAAAGTATTATTATTATAAATTAATTGTTGACATTAGACCTTAAGATACGAAGGCCATACTTCCAATCTATTTCTGTTAAATTGTGAGTAATTCACCTTCAAAATGAAAATTCTGTCATCATTAACACGGAAGTGACTGGGAGGCTGTTAACAACATTCTTTAAAACACATTCATTTGTGTTCTACGGAAGAAAGAAAGTCATACAGGTTTGAAATGACAAGAGGGTGAGCAAAATTATGACAGAAGTTTCATTTTGAAGGTGATCTATTTTAAGTTTGGTGCAAAAATCATGAAGGCCTCATGATTTTTGGTATAAAGTAAAATATAAACTGGACTGTATTCAATTCAGTGTCACTTGCGTTCGATTTAATGTTCGATCTCAAAGACATTTTTGTTTACCTTTGTACAATACATGTTTTGTAGTCACTATCACTGGGTTGCCACTTCGATGTAAAATCTGTGTCCTATGAAGCAGAACCAGCTGAGAAGCTTGAGTCTGAAGGTCCTCTTAAGTTTATTAGATGATGGAGTTATTAATCTGTACTAAATCTAGAGTCTGTAAAGGTATAATGGCAGTAAGAATGTCAGTCTTTCCACTGCCCTTCATTTCCATCCTAATATCAGCATGCGTGTACCTCCAGTTTAAATATTTAGACATGGGCAAAAAACTCCCTTCTCTTGCTCTTTCTCTTTCTAGTTTGCTCTCTAATTTTTGTCTGCATTCCACCAGCTTCTCCCAAGCTATAAATAACCGGCCGAATGAAAGGAATAGAGACCAAGAGTAAGACCGAAAAAGATGGGACAGATGAAGGAGCGGAGGGGAAAAAAGAGAAAGAAAGTTGTAGGCTGTGGGGGGTGAGTTTAAATGAAACCAGGTGGGGTGTCGGTGTGTGCGGGGGCCGGTGCTTATGTGCATGGAGGGGGTTGGTTGGTTATGTGTGGGAATATGTACACTGTTCTGTTGTTCCAGAGTTGGACAAATTTGGAATTTGGGAATTTGGGCCAGAGACCAGGAATTTTCATCCTGGGGGGTATAATGGGGGGGGTTTTGTGGGCGGAGGTTGGCTGTGCAGGGGGGCTGTATGGGGAACGGAATGGGCCGTCCTTCTCTCTTCCGACTTTTCCTCCCCTGCATACATTCATAGTCCAGCTGTCCGTCTCCACGCATGCTCTATCAGACTGCGGGAGGACAGAAAACGTACAAGAGGCAGAGGATCCTGGGTGCTGATCCACAAAGCCACCGGAAGAACATAGCTGAAAGAAACGTGCAGAAGAAGCTTAGCCTGTGAGTAAAGCACTCTTAAATATGTGAAAATATTACTTTATAGATTTGCACCTAAATGAAATAATGTCATATGATGGTTGTTGTTTGAGGGGGGTCTCTGGGCCGTCGTTTATATGATCATGAAGGTCAATCAGGAATTTAAATTATGCCACATACAGCGTGCAACAAAGGGCGAGATTAAGAGATCAAGAACAGAGTAGGGAAAATTTCAACTGGACGATTTTCTTCAAGTTTTTTGAAGGGCTGCACACTTCACGCTGGCTTTCCACAGCCTGTAGACACCACACACTCCGGTCTACTATTGAGAAAACAATCAATCACATTATTCAGCACTTTCCATGTCTCCAACCAAACAAGCTCAAAATAGTGACCGTCGTATCATCTTACAATTTTC
Source organism: Triplophysa dalaica (assembly GCF_015846415.1). Taxonomy (NCBI): domain Eukaryota; kingdom Metazoa; phylum Chordata; class Actinopteri; order Cypriniformes; family Nemacheilidae; genus Triplophysa; species Triplophysa dalaica. The sequence continues at coordinate 12,181,897 of NC_079557.1, forward strand.
CGCCCCCGGTACAGGGTGCACATGCATAAAAATTAATTGAATTTATTTTCCCCAGCATTTATTACTCAACCATCATCAGGGTTTTTACACATCTCGACACGTCTAGCTCTGAGACACTCTGCTGTGTTGCAAAACTTTCCAATGGCTTTTCCAACCCCTGTTTCACAACCAGATTAATGCCATTCACTGTTAGTGGTTATATGATCCCTGCGAACGTAAACGGGTGACTTTGTTTAGATTATGTCTCTATTTTTGAAAACAAAAAGCTGATTCATACTCGCTGCTCTCTGTTTATATGAGCTGGCTTTATTTGCAAGAAAGGGCAGAATGGTAACATTACACATAGACAGCGCATGGCCAAAGGTTTCTGAGGACATACAAAAGGTTGCCGTATTCTTGGTAACGGTTGTGTTTGCATGGTGTTGTAACAAAAATGACCACATAATAAAATGACTGTGAGATCAGAACAGGGAACACTACCTTACTGTACTTACACAGACCATTTCTATACCAAGCAGTTACGTCACATTTGTTTATATATTTTGGATATGACTTACATTTGTTGTATTATTTTATATGGCTGGATGCGGACTTGAGCTTTCGTCTAAAAGTAGAAAGTGTGATGGGGCATAAAGTGAGTCTTATACAGCCTTTTGTTACATCCACTGTAGCCTTTTTATGAATTTCTACTTGACATTTGCATTTTGAAAATATTAGTGAAAATTTACACTAAAATGGAAGTTCTTTCATCATGTACTACCCACCCTCATATCATACTACCCATTTGTGTCCATATTCTACGGTGAAACACATACGGCGATATTAGACAGAGCTCCTTCATTGACAGTAGTTGGGGACCAGGGATAACCATGGATTGGAACGTTTTGTTGTCGTTTTGCTTGGAAATTTGCTTGTTATCTTAAATGTTGAAATAATAATTACATTTTATTATTTAACGCAATGACATAAATAATATTTTTTTTATCGTAGACACATAGTTAATAGGTTCATGAGTAGCCTAGTAGTGATATCCGAATTTTATGGGAAGCTGTTTGAATTTTAAATGTACATGTGCACTGACCACCATGTCAGATTTTCAGCGTAATGCCCAACTGAACAGACTCCGTTCACTGTAGGCTATACAGTACATAACACGAGAAAAGTGTGAGTGTGGTGTTTATAAAGGTGAGAGAGGTAGGCAGATAGTGTTTGTCATGAGACGTGTGTGGTCCTTGCACTGTGCTTGTAAGGTCAGGTTTTATTACACAACATTTAAGTCTATGTACACTCTAAAAAATGTGGGGCTATTTTAAACCCAGCTTTGGGCAAAAGGGACAAACCCAAACATTGGGTTAATTTAACCCTATACAATAGGTTAAAAAAAAACATCATTTTGGGTTGAAACAACCCAGGATAGGTTATTTCATAACCCAACAGTTGAGTTTGTCCCAATTTAACCGCTCATTCGTATATACAGTATTAGTTAGCTAATGTATGAGCAGCAAACAAAACTAAAGTGCTGTTCTTAAAGTGCTTCACCATAATTGATTATCTACTGAATTAGCCATGCAATAACAACTGCACTTAACACATGAATTATTATGAATTATTATTTTAATTCTATGCATCATAGATCATCATGTATTATACAGAAACTGCTAAAAGAGCATGCAGTTAATAAACCACACTTGAATTTTATTTTCTTCGGATAACAAAATATTAAACCAGGTGGTTTCTCGGAACCAATTAATTTCCCAGAGCCATATTTGAAGTCACTTTCAATCAGATCATGTGAAGTTTATTGGAGGTCAAGTCGGTCATCCAGACTTGTAGATACACGTTGTTCCGAAAGGACAACATAACAGTTCTGTTATCATATATACAACCTTATGTTGTTCTATTTACATATACATTAACATTTATGCATTTGGCAGACGCTTTTATCCAAAGTGACTTACATTGCTTTATCCAATACATTTTACATAGGTATTTGCAATCCCCTAGGATGGAACCGACAACCTTGTGTTGTTAACGCAATGCTCATACCACTGAGCTACAGGAAAGCTATGACTCTTTCTTCTGTGAAACACTAAAAATATATTTTAAGAAATTTTGGTTTCAGTCTATACAAGAGAAGTCATAATATTATAATAGGCAGAAGGGTTTCGAAGTAAATCACAAACTAAATCCAAAACACCTGGTATATGATTGTTAAAATGGGGACTAGCATTCTGGGAAGCCACACTTGACCTTTCTGAAGAACCATGGAGGGGGGTTTCGCAGGAACGCGATACTCTGGGAAACACAGCAATGGTCCAGTTGACCGTTATGCAGAGTGGTACCCGCAACCTCTCCACGGACATTCCCGAGGGTCAACCGCCCCTCGACTGAGGCATGGCAGACTTCATCACCCACACTCTGGTCACTGGACATAACTTCCTACTGGCCTATGTTATGATGGTTGATTTCAGGTTTTTCCCTGTCTTATGCAAAACCACTGGAACAACCTAGCATGTACGTCAGTCTGGAGAAAATAGTAATTCAGACAGCTGAGATTTGAGCAAGCATATTTGTGTTTTAACAAAGTTCAAATGTGTGTCTTGCACGCTGGATCCTGTAAATTATAGTAAATTATTTTCACGTGGCTTTGGCAAGAAAGCTCAGCTCTGTTTGGAGAATGATGTAACTCAGGCAGAATGTGCAGATCTGCACGTCACCTTGTGGCTTTCTGTTCGTCACACTGAGTCATTGTGACAATACTTTTGTTCTTGGTTCTGTAAACATTCTGTGTTAGTATTAGGCTTTTGTGTCTCTTGACTCCTCAGGAAGTATAAATGGTATTTTCTGAAGTACCTTCGAGCACCATCGTAATAACAGTCTATAACAAAGTATTATATTAATCTCTGCCATCATCACTGTACCGTGATATCACTACTGTACTTATGTGAGGGAAGAGTGTAACATCCCTCATTTCTTTACATTTCTATGATGTATTTTTACTATTAAAAATAAGTGCCCTCATGACAAATAACATTCTCTTGCCTGGTCACATGTATAAATACAGGTCAAAAGTGACTTTCAGGAGGGAATATTTGTACAATATTTACCCCTCGGGTTAAGCCATCAAAATATAAGATAAACAAAGAAACCATCAGTAGTAATAGTACTTTTTGCACAAAATTATTTAACAAAAAGAGAAACCACAGTATATAAGGGAATTTGGGTTTTATTCAAATACACAAAGAAAACACTTAAAAAAAAAACAGTTTTATTTGCTATTGATATTTATGGATCCGTTTGTGTAGTAATATTTTGTAGTCTTTCTCCTGGGCCTTGACTTAAAGGGACAATTCACCAAAAAATGAAAATTCTTTCATCATTTACTCATCCCCAGATTGTTCCAAACCTTTATACATTTCTCTGTTCTGCTAAACACTTAGGAATATATTTGGAAGAATTTTAGTAACCGCACTGATCTTGTCCCCCATTGACTCCCATAGTATTTATTTTTCCTACTATGGCAATGAAGGGGGTATGATACCCGTTTAGTTACTGACATTCTTCCAAATAACTTCATTTGTGTTTAATAGAACAAAGAAATGTATACAAGTTTGGAACGATCCGAGGGTGAGTATATGACGACAGAATGATGACCTTTAAGCTTTGTTGGAATTTTTTGTCAAGTCTCAAAGATGAGCTTCATTTTGAAAGTGAAAAGTGAAAGTGACTAATTTGTCAGTTATGGTGACCCATATCCGAGATATACCTCTGCTTTTAACCCATCCAGAAAGTAGTGAACACACGCACAGCAAGTGGTGAACACACATACACCCAGAGCAGTGGGCAGCTATCGCTGCAGCGCCCGGGGAGCAAGTAGGGGTTAGGTGCCTTGCTCAAGGGCACCTCAATCGTTACCCGCCTGACCTGAGAATCGAACCGGCAACCTTCTGGTCACGAGTCCAACCCTCTAACCATTAGGCCACGACTGCAGTCGCAGTAGTTTATAATAATTTTACACTTAACTTATATATAAGTGTAAATGTACAATGAAAATATATAGTGTTTAAAATACTTTATTAATATATGTGACCAAGTACAACAGTAAATCACATAAAGATTGTTTTAAATGGGTTTTCACAGATGTGGTAACATATCTGAATTAAAATTGACTTCTTCGGTTTTTAAATCCGGACCACACTTTTGGTCAAGACTGAATATTTAAATAGTTATAATATTTGAATTGCCAGGATAATGTGATAAAATTATAGCAATTTCAAAATAACCACCAGGGGGAGTCACATCATCAAGCAATATGTTAGGCCAAGCACTATGAGCATAAATAACAGAAAAGCTACAGACAATAAACTTTAATTGTGGTCATAATTTAATAATGTGTTATGACAGCGATGTCATAAGCTGTTTCTGAATTCTCTTTTTAATTTGTTTCTCATCCACAGATTCCTTCTGTAACCTCTCAGCACCAATCCCCACCAAACTTCTATGAGTGTATGCATGCGTGTCTGATTCCTTCTCTTTTGTCAACACTTCCAGAAGTGTGTTTTCCTCTTTGCTCATAAGAGAGTGCTGAAGATGTGTGTGAGGATGCGGCCCATGTATCTTTTGGTGTTTTGTATGTGCATCTCTGTGTTTCTCCACCGTGCTATTTCACAGCCTCCCACAGAAACTGACACCTACACGGTAAGAAGGGACGGAAACTTTTTCTGCCTCTCTTTTCTGCTCATGTCTCCCTCTGTGTTTCCTCACCATATTAAATGTGTTAATGATGTGTGATCCTTTCAGGCCATTATCTTGTTAATCTTTGAAAATAAAATCATAAAATACATTTTATTAAATACAATTATTTTTAATTAAAATACTTATATTACACCATATAATAAAAAAATAAAGAGAACAGTGAAAAAATGCCCAACTTAATCTGTGTGTTTTTATGTTATAGGAATGTACAGATGGGTATCATTGGGATCCACAGATACAACATTGCAAAGGTACATCTCCACCACTCATCTTCTACATAACCTCAGTCATCAACATCTCTAATGTGTTTAAATATGTGTATGCAGATATAAATGAATGCGAGACAATCCCAGAGGCCTGTAAGGGAGAGATGAAGTGTTTCAACCACTATGGCGGGTACCTGTGCCTCCCTCGCTCTGTTGGGGTCATGTCCGTCAATGAGCCTCCAAACCAGATTCACCCCAATTTGGAGAATGTTGCCAGCGAGCCTTTCAATCCATGTCCTACTGGTTTTGAGCCTCTAGGAGACAGCTGCGTGGGTGAGCATGTTTTTTTAGAACAGGTGTTAGACGGCCTGCGTAAACAATAGAACGCTATTGTTGAGATTCACTGAATAATGTGTCCTAAGATCAAAGCTGTACGTGAAAGTGATAGTAGTTGTGGTTTTGGGGGACATTATATGCAAGTTTTGGCTCTTCACACTTGAACGATTCAGACAGAAACAGGTGGTATTTAGAAAGCGGTCAGCTAGTGTTTGCACTTAGACAACTGTGGGAGTCTCGCCGAAGTCTTGGCTGGGGTCTGATCTGCAGGGGGTCAAAGAATTCAAGTCTGGAACATCCCAGCTGTCGTCTACCGTCAAGTGAATAGAGAATGCGTTTCTCAGAAGCGGTACGCAGGCACTTACAAAGCGAGTGAGGATTTATGAAGATCCCATGAGTTGTTAGCTGTAAACTAATAAATGTCTTGGCCCCAATAATAACATTCCAGAGTTATGGCAGCTACAGGGCCATAACTGAGACCATAAGTAAGCGGAGCCAGAGATGTATCCACAATCAATTTCTATCATTCTGTCTCACAAACGCAGATGTGGATGAATGTAAACAAGACACGCACGACTGTCAGCCAAGTCAGGAGTGCTTCAATACAGAAGGATCCTTCAACTGCCAATGTCCAGACGGTTACCGCAAAGTGGGGACAGAATGCATTGGTAAGAAAGTTCAAAATCTGTTTAAAACTTGATAAAAAGAAACAGTTCACCCAAAATTCAAAATCCTGTCATCTTTTACTCACCCCGAGTTGTAACAAATCTGTATAAATATCTTTGTTCTGATGAACACAAAGAAAGATATTTGGAAGAATGCTTGCAACAAACACTTCTTGGCCACAATTGACTGCTATACTAGGAAAACTTCTATACTACTTTATACATTTCTTTTTTCTGTTGAACGCAAAAGAAGATATTTTGAAGAATGTAGGAAAGAAAACAGTTCTGAGATTGTCATTTTTCATACTATGGTAGTCAATGGTGGCCAAGAACTGTTTGGTTACAAGCATTCTTCCAAATATCTTTCTCTGTGTTTATCATAACAAAGACATTTATGCAGATTTGGAACTTGAGGGTGAGTAAATAATGACAGAATTTTTATTTAATTGGTTACAATTTATAAATGTGTTCATTAATGATTAATAAGTCAATTACAAATGCATTATGAAGCAGTTATAACGGGATGAATAAAAAGGAGATTCTAACGAAATACCTGCCAAATAGTGAGTGAGCCGATATAAGAAAAACAACATAACACCCCACAGTCTCCAGTCTGACAGCCTATCTTGCAAACAACATCAGATAATAATAAATATGCTTTGGAGTCAAATAAATAATGAATAAATACATTTATTAAGCATTTCTAACAAGCGAGTTAAAAATAGCTCACTATTTGGCCGGTATTTCATTAGAATCACTCTTTTTATTCATGCAGTTATAACTGCTTTATAATGAATTTTTTAACCACTTATTTATCATTAATGAACACATTTATAAATGCTTTATAAAAGGGTACCTTAATGTAAAGTGTTGGCATTACATTTTGACCCTTTTGAGAATTTTATAGTCACACCCAATAATAAGAACAATACAATTTATTTAGTTGATCTAGTTAACTTGGTTTCAATCTCACTTTGATCTATTGTTCTTACTTTACAGACATCGATGAGTGCCGGTATCGCTACTGTCAACATCGCTGTGTTAACGTCCCGGGCTCATTCTCCTGCCAGTGTGAGCCTGGTTTCCAGCTGGCGAGCAACAATCGCTCCTGTATCGGTAAGCCAACCCACACGCTGCCGCCCACACCCTATTTTGCCAAACCCTGAGTCATAGGTCAACACACCCTACACATACTTTAACAGCGCACACACACGCACAAACACTGGCAATCCAAACACACATACTTACACAACAACATCCTACACTTCATGTTATTTCAACGGAGCCAAAATCTAAAGCGCTGAAAGAGGACTTTGTGCTCGACGGAGGGATGTTAATGCTGTTAAAATGAGGAAAAAGCTGGAGTTAAATAAAACGTTTCTTAATATATCTCTGAAATAACACATGACAGACATTTTTGGCTGAAGTATTTTAGCTGCTTGAGTTTTCAACATGACAGTATAAAATTTAGAGGCATAGTATGTCAGATATCTGCCTTTAAATATCCAAAAACCACTAAAACAGTGTTTCATGGACCACTATGCTAGTGGTTTATGAATATTTTACAACTAGAAGTTCTTACATCATTCTGAATGTGACCCAGTCTGCGAAAACCCATCATGTTTCTTGATTTACGGTTTTCTATATAACGTCATTCTTCATAATGTAAAGACATATAAAATTGAATGAGTAATCCCAAAGATAATATATATAAACAAGCAGTGTTGGGTAAGTTACTCTAAAAAAGTAATTAACTACTAGTTACTAATGACATATTCAATAGTGTAGTTAGATTACTGTACAAATGACTCTCTCCAAAATGTATTTAATGACTTATTACTAATTACTTTCTATATTCTATATCGACCTTGATTAGTTAAGTGATTCAAGGTTTGACACGAAACAACTCTTAATTCATTCAAATAAATAATACAAATCTACCTAAAGTACTCATATTAACTGACTTAAATATTACAAATGTGAGAAAGTTACATTAATACGTGCATTTTAAAGTTAGACTTTGAATTTTAATGTCAATTCCACTATTGCACACGGTACACAGTATTTAGCTCAATTACATCCTAAGTAATAGTAATTCAATTACAGAAAAATTAAGAGTAATCCCTTACATTACTTTTTAAAGGGAAAAGTAATTAAATTAAAGTAACTAATTGCTTGTTAACAGTGTTGGGTGTAACTAGTTACTAAGATGCCATTTCAATGAATGGAGAGGAATGCGAAGAAAGATCCAATGGTTAATCGACTAAGACTGATTCTCTAGGGCGGGGCTTATGTAAGGTGCTCGACAGCCTGTGCCAGGGAGTTTCTGAAGCGACCTCTAAAAGGATGTTTTTTTATTGCAATTTAAGTTTAGCAAGGCGAAATTATTAATCTGAAATATGCTATTTAATTGTGATTTTCGCCAGCGATTTTAGAAATATCGGCCTTGATGACATGATTTCCGTAAATGGACTTTGGTAATACCATGTCAAAGATTGAAATTAAAGGGATACTTCATGCCATTTTGGATGTCAGTTGCACTTTACAAAGTGTGCAATGAAAGTGATCGTGGCTTTAAGATGATCATGGGCCACAGCCATTCTATTTAAACCCATTGCATTGGTTCTGTCGGTAGGAGGCACATGCATAAGTCCATAAAACAAGGGAAAAATCAAGGGAATTGCATAAAAGCTTGATGTGGAACACGGTATTATTTATCTGACTAGTCTTTCTTACACTAAATGTTATAATATATCATGTGCCATGAAATTGTGTTTGAGTTCAGATGTTGACGAGTGTGGCATGGGGGCCCCCTGCAGTCAGAGGTGTTACAACACATACGGGACGTTCCTCTGTCGCTGTGAGACGGGTTATGAGCTGGGGCCAGATGGCTTCGCTTGCAATGGTAAGTTGGGAGCAAATGAAAACAAAATACTTTTTAAAACCTGTTTATATTACAATTAAAGGAACAAAATATTTGTTGATTGTGTCCAGACATCGATGAGTGCAGTTTCTCCAGTTATCTGTGCCAGTATCAGTGTGTTAATGAGCGTGGGAAATTCTCCTGCGTCTGTCCTGATGGCTATCAGTTACTGAGCTCGCGTCTCTGCCAAGGTTTGTCTCAATTCAATTACGCTTTAAGTGACACACAGCTTTGCAATTTACTCGGATCATTTAAGACTTTGCACTTAATTTTGTTGACTCTATACGATTTTTCAGGCTTTTTATTTTCTTGTTGTCTGTGTTTTACTCCACAATCTAGAAATAAACGAATGTGAGGCGGGAACTCATCAGTGCTCCGATGGACAAACCTGTGTGAACATTCATGGAGGTCATAAATGTGTTGACACTAAAAGCTGTCAGGAACCCTATATACAAGTCGCTGACAAGTAAGTAAACAAAGCAAATTGTCCCACACAGTTGCGACATTAGAATTTCAGAAGTATTTTCTTCTCCTTTGTATGTCTTTTATTGAAATCACTTCTTTTTGAAGCATAACTGACACAGTTTCTCAAATTGCCCAGTCTATTTTTCCATATCTCGTGTCGAGTCTGTGTCTCAACATCGTCTGTAAAGTTTCACAAACTTTTAATGAACAACAGGTGGTCACGCATTTCTAAAGAAATTTCTGGGAAAATGGATGACTTCCAAAAATTTCAGTCAATATGTCTGACATATGGTACACATTCTCATTCAATTAGGTACAGTTGTGGCGAAACAGTCATGAGTCATGCAAAAAACTGACAAAGTGGGTGAAAAAAATACAATTGTTCACTAGTTTGGTTTACTACATTGCAAACTAAAGAGTGTTCTTCTAAAATACTTAACAATCCAATTCAGTGTGTCTCAAATGAAACCAGTCTCAAACAGTCCAGTTCAATTAAACCAATAACAGCAATTCAAAATGGTCTATAGTACACTCAGTATAGAGAAGATAGATTCGGTTCAGTCTGCTCCACAAGTTTGGCTTCAGTGCAGAGCAACTTTTATGAAGAATTTATACAAAAATGTGCTTCTAGAATTTGATACCAAAGTCTATACTAAGTGATGTTGTGTTTCTTCATTTTAGTCGCTGTGTGTGTCCCATCACAGAGTCCGGCTGTCGAGACCTTCCCTATTCCGTTGTGAATCGGTACATGAGTATCACTTCCGAACGCTCTGTTCCCTCAGATATCTTTCAGATCCAGGCAACCATCGTCTATCCTGGAGCCTATAACACTTTCCGCATCCGCTCTGGAGATGAAAATGGAGACTTCTACCTCAGGGTAACTTCCAAATAATATTAATTTACTTTGTGTAGTTCATAAAAATGAAGTGTGTGCATATGATTATACTATAATTTTTGGTGCAAGAATTAAAGTGTACATTCTAATAAACATCTTAATGCCAATATTTCTAATAGTTTATTACTTTTGGACAGAGGAATTTTCCAGAATGAATGACAATAATTAAAGCCTGATTAATGCTTATAAATTTACAGTAATAATCTGTCAAATGAAGAATGACTCTTAAAGGTGCTTTGGGAATTTATTTGGAGGATCTATTGACAGAAATGCAATATAACTATGTCTTCAGAGGTGTATAAAGACCTTACATAAATAAGCGGTATGTTTTTATTACCTTAGAATGAGCTATTTCTGTCTACATACACCGCAGCTCCCTTTACATGGAATTCACCATGTTGTTTCTACAGTAGCCCTAAACGGACAAACTGCTCTACAGAGCGTGTTTTGTAAATACGTTACCTCCTTTGGCAAAGAAGTGAAAACATTGACAACATCTTAGTCCTGTGTCAGCCACCGTAGTGCTTCGAAAGGGAGGGGCGCCTGGTGGAGTGAGCCATTGGTTGCAATTTACAACCTCACCACTAGATGCCACTAAATTTCAAGAACTGGACCCTAAACAAGGCAGAATTTTATAATAGTCGCGTGACTTTTACGTCTCTTTCCTCAGCAAATCAACAACATCAGCGCCATGCTCGTTCTCGCCCGCGCCGTGAACGGCCCCGCAGAGTATGTGCTGGATCTGGAGATGGTTTCTGTCAACCCTCTAGCGAGCTACCACAGCAGTTCAGCCCTTCGCTTAACAGTATACGTCGGGCCCTATGCCTTTTAACCCAGAGAGATGGCCAGAGAGGGAACCAGAGGTGGAAGAGTGGAGGCACTGATTGATTCATCCAACAATGAGGTTTTATGAGCTGAATCTGCCAACATTTCCAAGATTGTACAGAGGTCATTCTCATGGGAGATGTAGCAACCAATGCAACTACTACATTAGAAGTCATCAAAAAGAGATTAGAGACAGGCACTATATTTTATGGACAAAATGTCTGAACGATTTCAACTTTCTATGTTGTCTCATATGGAAAACGTTTCTAGCTGCACTATGAATTCAAACCTGCTGTACAACGATGTTTTGTGAGACTCTCCCATGTTCAAGTATATTATAGTTTATTTCTTTAGAGGATCTCGTCCTCAGGATGAGGGGTGCAGCTCTGCCGGGTCACTATAATAATTTCTCCTGTTCAATCAGATGTAGCAATAACAACATCAGGGTAGTGATGCTGTAAAAATGCATCTCTGTATGTACCCAGCGTCAAGCTAAAACCATTATTAATTTTCAACTATGTGTAATCCATCCCTGAGTTTAGTATTTGTTGTTATTCATTGCTGTTTTTCAGTAACCACTCAGTCATTCCAAACCTCTTCTCCCCACCATCATCAAAAATGTTCACAACGTTACTGTGTGTCGTTTTTTTATACCATTGCTGCCAATGTTGTTTTTTCAATCCTGGATTTATTACTGTAATAAATTTGATAAAACCATAAAAATCTGGCTCCAGACTTGCAATTGTTTGCATTCCTCTGAGCACATTTTCTTGAAACTTATCCGCTATACTTCCTCTTCGCCTAAAGGAAAGTCACGTTCAATGCCCTGCTTAACCCTGCCACCCACCCTTCCGATCTCTTGAGTCATCTAACCACAGGATGGACTGGAATCCTGCTGTGGAGCTGTCCGCCTCTCTGCAGTCTCATTAGTACAAACCTGACGAGAAGAGAACTGTGCTAAAGACGTGCTGTTATCAATACGTCTGCAAACGGTTATTTATAGCAGTGTATCTACAGACACGAGACAAAACATGTCCCTCAACTTTATCTGCCATTCATATTTCATACTTCAACCTTTAATTGGTCGATAACTAGACCTTCATTATGTTTTCTCCACATTTGAAAAAGTTTAAGTGATAGTTAACCTAAAATCTAAATTATTATGTAAACTGTTCCTTTCTTCTGAAAAACACAAAAGATGTTTTGTTGGGAACCAAACAACAATGGCCCCATTGACCTCCACTGCATGGACACAAAACCACAGATACATTTCTCAAAATATGTACTTTGTGTTCCACAGAATAAAAGCCATATACAGGTTTTAACGTCATGAGAGTGAATCAATTATGACCTAACTTTATATTTAGATGAACTATCCCTTTAAAACAATCGCCTGCCCTCAATCTATAACTTTATTCTACGTCGAGTGATAAACTAAGAAAAACATTAACAAATTGCATCCAAACACACACTGTAATGAATATCCAGAAACAAACTGGGTTGCCAAGAATATTCCGTAAAATAATTTTATAATTCCCTGTAAAATGACAAGTTTTTTTCTGTAAATTTGCTGCCTTTTTCTGTAATTTAATGTTTTTTGACTGCATTCAAAAATAGACTGTACATAAATCCTGTAAAAAAAACTAAAAATTTCCGGCAGCCGGGGTGCAAGAAGTATACCGTAAAATATACCCCCCCTCGAAAAATAATATTTTTCCTGTTTGCAGTGTCTTCCTGTAATTTGACGGGTTTTGAACATATTTAAAAAATATCAGAAAAATCAGTTAATAACACATTTGTAATACACTTTTTTGGGACATTATACATTAAAAATTAGGTAAAAAACAGTAAAATTATGTTTTTTTAACGGTGCAGGTGAATCCCTCTAAACCTGTTGAACCAATTAATACATAATAATTCATTCATACATATTTTTTTTTACTTTGTTTTTTCCCAGTACTGAAGAGCCATTGATCTGATGTTCAGAAGCATCTGAAGCATCTTGCGTTCAACTATATCTGGAAAACTTTTAAAGGTGCCAGACAATGTAATTTCATTTTGAAAAGTACAATCCACTATCTCAAAACTGATTCAGCTTTTCAGATCGATGGGACTGTTTTTCCACTGAGTCAAAGATGCAGGTTAATAGAGCTCTCCAGATCTCATCTGAAAATAAAGAAAGCATATCCTGGCAGCAAAAGAGTCTTTTCTGAGTTCTCAGAACGGCAGCGCAAGAGGAAGCCTGAATCATAATGGAATGATTTTACTTGAGGCTAATGGGTTATGTAACAAAACATATGCTTGTGTAGGAGAAGGGCACGTCAAAAACTACATTCATCAGATGTTTTAATTGATTAAACCAGATCCCCCTGTTTTACAATAAATGTGAATTTAAACATAAGAAATTGGTCCAAAGACGACGATTCTAAGTTGAAATATGCATGTTTATGCAGCATTGCATCAGTACAGACTGACCTAAAAGAATAAGGTCCGTAAAGATCGGTCCAAGATCAAAGGTACATTCTGTCTATTTGAAGCTAGGAATGCAGTTCCAGAAACTTCCACCCACAATCAACAGCATCACATTTACATTCGCTCTTCAGCAGGTTTTGAGGATCGACCAATGACACGATCAGCCAAAAAAAATAGAAACGGGAAAAACCCACATTCACGTTTCCGTCGCCCCCCGCACTGCTCGCCCATGCCACACACAGTTCTACCCCTCTGTAAAACACAACTCAATGATGACTCATTCACTGCAATATCTTACATAATTATAGGGCTGAACATTTAGTCCGGTCTGCCACATGGGGGCAGTGTAGCACACGGAGTCTTTAGGCCCAAAATAGACATAACTTGAAGTGATGGAATCTTGCAGCTGGTTTTGTAACCTAATTGTCTACTGAACCTGATTCTTCCTCCTTCCTGTGAGGCGACTGCGGGCTAAATGTAGTATGTTAGACTGTACAACTGTGAATGGTCATTCATTCAAATCAATATGTTTGTTTCTTGGGACTGAACCCACAACCATGCTCATTCAGTTAAGCTAAACCGATGCTGCGAAGCAATAGCTCAACCAAAAATGTAAATTCATTCAACATTTACTTAACCTCATGTCATTCAAATCCTGTATGATTTACTTCTGCAGAGCACAAAAGAAGATATTTTGAAGAACGTTGGTATCCCAACAACATTAGACCACATTGACTTCTATTGTATTACACAAAACCACTGAAAAATGTCTTGAAATACCTTTTGTGTTTCACATAAGACACATTTATATACATGTGTTGCACAACATGAAGGTGATATGATGATATAATTTTGCTTTTGGGAAAGGTATCCCTTGGCTAAAATGTAATCGATTAAGAATCTAAACCAAATTTTGGTTAAAGGGAGGATACCCAATCTTTGGTGGTCACAGCCCTGTCGCAACCCACACACATGCAGATTTAACACACCAGGCATGTTTGCCAATAAACACATATACGGACACAGATGGTACCAGCAGGTTGTTTCATTCATTACCCAATAGCAGAGATCATGATAGTGACGGGTTTGGGAAGTGGGTGACGGGGATGTATGTGGGTGAGAACGCTTCCTGAGGTACGGCAGACAAACAGTAAACCCAACTGTGTGCGCTACCCACCCTGCAGGCACAGAGAGAGGAGGGTTGATGAGCTGTGCCAATGATGATGCCTCCGCATGTGGAGGTGTCCTTGAGAAAGGTGTATGTGGGACTGATCGTGCACGTCCGCATGTGTATAAAAACGTTA